>NC_079441.1:30955662-31257038 GCF_903798145.1 Danio aesculapii | reverse complement strand
AACTGTAAGATAATCTAGCATTGCAATTAACTGTACAGCACTTACACAACTACAAGTTTCTCTGCAGAGCAATGAGACCAGTATTTTAGGTCAATACAGCTAGTCATGGAGCAAACTATAAAAGAAATATAAGCTTAGATTAAACATTGTTATCTGCCTAGCATCCCTGTAGTTTCTTTATGACTTATTAGGCGAAGGAAAGATAAATAAATCATTTGAAGGGAAAATAGCCATATGTTTGCTAAATATAAACAAATAGGCAGTAGTTACGTTGTATTAGCGACACTTAAAATTAGAAAAATAAAACAAATGTACTGACTTCAATTGTTTATTTAATTAAACAAATATAGCTTATAGTCTGCATAACTCTGCCCCTACATGCTAGGAAAATACATAACTTTTACAGTACTTTGACCACATTCAAATGTTTTTCCTCAATATTTTTCTTTTCTTTTCCAGTACAAATGAGTGGAGATTCTTAAAACAAGATAAATTTTCTTGGAAATTAAAATGAGAGATTTTTTTGTGAAATGTATTGATTATTTACCAATGTGGTAAAAAAAATATTTAAATAAAAAAAAAATTCAACTAATAGTCAATTAACTGAAAAGAAAAAAAAAAGTAGTCGGCGCCAGTGGTGTAGTGGTTAGTGGGTCAACACATGTACTCCGGTGCTAACGGCGACCAGAGTTCGACACCAGGCTCGTGGTCTTATGCCGATCCCTCCTCTCTCTCTGCTCCCCATGCTTTCCTGTCAATACTCTCTACTTTCCAATACAATAAATGTGAAAACCCCTAAAATAAATTTTTTTAAGTACATCATAATGTAGTAAAACATATTCGTTCTTGTCTTAAGCATAAACTGACTTCAGCTTCTCGTTAAACAATACTTAAATTCTTTTTGTAATTGCAAGTATTCAAGAATCTAGATTTAATGATGTCAAAATATTTGTATTAGAATAAAATAAAATACCAAGGAAAATATTTTTATGTGGATGCACCAGTCATTTTTTATAAGTTTTTTTTTTTTGCCTTTCTGCGTGATTTAGGCAGAAGTAGAACGATAAAGAGATTTAGAGGTTTTATAAGGTCCTGAACGGTCTTTTGTTATGGATGCTGCTAATGCATAGTGGAAAATGCAGTACATTTATTATTTAGAGTATATTTATACATTTAGTGTTGCAAGCTATTATGAAATGACAAATAAATACTTTGAAATGCCTTATTAGATGTCTTTTTTTTTTTTTACTGTGGCTGAGAGAACATTTTAACGTGGTGAAACACAATAAAGAATTCGGAACAAATTAAAAAAGCAACAAAGAGAAAAATCCCATAGAGAACGAGAGGCTTGAGGTAAAATGAGGAAGTATCTCATTCGCCATGCCTTGCAGTAACCAGACTGTGTCAAAGCTCGCAATAATCCACAAGCTTGTTCTCTATTGCTTGTATTAATAACAAACACATGTCTGTTTGTCATTCTAGACCTCATGTGTGACCAGAGCCTCTCAACAGTCACCTCATTTGTTAACTAAATTATCACAATTGGGATCAGAAAAGTTAGTAAAAATATAACAAATAAATAATACAGTAAAAATAAATTAGATAAAAGAATGCCCATTACAGAGCACTTTCTGCACCAGCTCTGACTGTAACACGACGCACCTTCTACCTGACCTGGTTAGCATTGTAACCTGATCCTAAGTTAGCAGGTATAATGAGCTGGATACAAACACAGGCTTTGAAAAACAATGTGACTTACCCTCGGTTTTTAAGGTGGTTCCTGCTTCAATGGGTATGACTAAAAGTGGAAAGATGCCACTGAGTCCAATGGCAATTGATCCCACAAGGGAGCAGAACCAAACGTCTAGGTCGTCTATGGAGATGAGCTCATCCAGGTACTGGAGGTCTACAATGTCCTTGATGCTCCATGGTCCAGGTCCTGCAGGTGCAGTCTTCGCCTGGGCCACAGCCGTCTGAATCATCATCTTTCCACCAAAGGATGATGCCAGCAGGGCAGCGCCAAGCAGCAGCACAGCAAATGCCCAAAAGGGCCTCTCTGGTCCTGTGCTCATCAGCCCAGACCTCCGCAAAGCACTTGGAAGAAACATGGATGCTGTAAAGCAGAAAGGAACCTTCAAACTAAATTTCAGAAAGTGGAAAGATTAGCTGAGCTTTAATAAGGTTTAGGTTATGTTAGTTTAGTGAAATAAAAACTCTGTAACATGAAGTTTGGAATATCAGTGGCATCAAATCTGGTGCTTGAGAAGTTTGGTGTTTGAGAACCTTGGTAGAAATTTAACTAAATTTTAACTAAAGCAGAAACAGTTATTTTACACTGTATATTGTTCTGTGTCTTTTTTAATTATTCTAGAAAAGACTTTTGTATTGCAATAAAAATATCCATTTCAAATAAAAGACTGCTCTATTAAAACAAAATAACTGAAAAAATGGATTGCAATTTCCATAAAACTAAAAGCAGCTATTTTTAGTATTTGAAATAATAATAGTTTGTATTTTTTATTATAAATGTCTTGTGACACTGACAGCTGGAGTAATGGCTGCCAGATTTCAGCTTTGCCATAACAGGATTCCAATAATTATCAAAATATAAATCAACAACCCTTATTTTAATCTTTATGTCAGGGTATTTTTTTTATTTAAAAAAAAAAAAAGGGAGGTGAACAATAAAGCCTTGTGACCAAGGCTATCTCCATTATGCTTGCCTTGTTTACTGTTTTTCACTAGGTTATCAATACTACAGTCAACCACTCTAACTTGATGGAGATGCAACCAATTCATATTTAGGATTTTTTTTCTTTGTTGCAAACTTTGAAAAGATTAATTTTATGCTAGAAAGGACACCCCGTTTATGGCTGTTTTCCCCCAACATTCTTCAGAAGATCTTTAATGTTCAACAGAAGAAATTGATAAAAGTTGACTGAGTAAATACTTGACTGAGTAAACCTGAGGGATTTATCAACTATCCCTTTAATAACACTCACAAATAAAAAAAAAACATCTAAAAATACAGAAAAATCCAAAAATATTTTCAAGCAAAGGCACCTAAAACAGTACACTTTTTCATGTCATGGCAAAATAGCCCTGGCTAGGACTACAAATGCGTGCTTCCACCTCAACCCAACCAAACAATACAAAAAAAAACTATGCACTAGATAAAACAGACCACATGAGTCACACAACCTACAAAAAATCATCACACCTTTTAGATAAAGTAATTCACCCTACATTAGGCCTATAACATGGGTTAATAATCAACACAGAATTGAAAGTAAAGCATGATAGAAGACAATGGGTTAGAGGCAGACCTAACCCTTTTTAAAAGACAAATGACCCAGTAACGTTAACGAATGAGAAGTTAGTTCAGTCATCTTCTGATGTTTGTACAATGGCTATTTCATCTGCACTTGGTGCACGTGTAACAATCGTGTACAAAACATAAAAACAATAAAGTTTAGTTCAATCGTAATGATTTCCACTAATAGTGCCTGTTATGGCTAAACGAAAATGCTGCACAATCAGTAACATTAGAAAGGAGCAGCTGCACGTTGGTGCGGTGGACGTGCACGTAGGAGAGTTGAGGGAGCGTCGAGATTCCTGACAAATTCCAGCCCGCTGGGCTTTAAAAACACTTCGTTTCGCTTCAGGGTTTCGATTCGTTAAACTAAGTAAAGACGGACAGAAGGCATGGATTCACAAACGGTGGTGTTTTATGTTATGTACAGTGCAATAATTGAATATCCAGCAGATATTCACAAAACAAAGTTTCAGCAATAATGTTTCCGATAAAAACAACACGCGCACAAACTAGCTCAATACAAAGTTGCGACCCTTGACAAACAATCACCGTCAAGTAGATGTACAAATCTGTATAATCCTATGTGTTTGTCTTACCCTGCTGTAATTCCTGCAGTTTTCTCTCCGGCTAGACCCTGCCATCCAGGCGTTGCTACTGCTGCTGTTGAGCTGGAGCTCTGTCTGCAGCACAGGCTGATTTCACTCCTCAAAGATTTTCCAGTCAGCCACGTCTCACCGACCGGAAGTGCTTTTCCAGAGCAAACTGAGCGCGCGCGCGACCGGAGGAGGAAGGTCAGCGTCAAACATGTGGAGAACGTGCTAGAAGATGATGATTATTGAACCCGTATTAACGACAAAAAGTTGAAATCCATTTCAAAATATCTATCTGTCTGTCTGTCTGTCTCCCAAATCTAGTATTAGTATATAAATAGTATTCCGTTTAATTAGAAAGTACATAGTAAAACTAGCCCAAATACTTTTATAATTTGTGCATTACCAAATTTGATCACGCCTATCTCACAATTAAAGACGTCTCTCCAGATTTCTAGTTTAAAACTGATTAAAATAATGACTTCTTTAAGTCGTTTCATGAGTTAAGTCATTGAGGTAACTATATTAATAACAACTGAAAGAAAATAAGCAAATGAAAGTATGAAATAATGAAAGTTATTTTTAGTATTAACAATAATAATTTTTATTTATTATTATAAATGTATTGTGACACTGGCAACTGAAGCAATGGCTGCCAAAATCAGCTTTCTGTCATTACAGAAGTCAATTGCTTTTTAAAGTATAATCAACAACACTTATTTTAACCTTAATGTCATGGTATGACAACAAAAAACATGCCATTTTCATTTTCCTGCTTGGAATGATCTACTTTTTAAAAATAGAAATACACTGAGGTTTGGAACAACTTGAAGTTAAAAGAGATTATAAAATCTTTCATTGGAGTGGTCAATGACAGAGCAGTGCCATCATCAGAGCATGTGCAGTCGCTCTGGGGAAACTTCTGTACAGGTGTTACTGGCTGATAATCATCCTGCAAACAATGTTAAAAGTTCTGAATAAATTATTAATATAATGAAAATATCAATACTTGTGGAAAATATCGATACTAGGTTAGTAGCAGCATTGATTAGGCCTATACCGTTAGTTGAATTATTGCTCACGTATTTTTATAAATCCCAAGATGTTACATGTAATAACAATACTGTATTGTCTGTAAAAATGTCTTACATGAGTATACATTATGATTTCTTGATGTCCAAATTTGTCAGTGTTTTTTCCAACATGTAACATAGTGCAATCTACATATTTTAATTTATTTTCTTTTTGTCAATATTTATTATAATATAATTATAGCTCTATAAATTGTAATTTTCATAATTCCACTACATTAAACAGTTTGAAAACAAATTTCATCCAAAACAAATGTGGGTCCATAAATCTTGTATTAATTCTGTTCCCATATACCAATTGTCTCTAAATTGGTGGTATTGTCTCCGACCACAACCATAAAAAACAGATAATGATGTCACTTTTCCTCGCAGGTTAAGATAACTGGTGAAGCACTGAAAGGTGTGTGTGTGTGTGTGTGTGTGTGTCTCTGTGTGTGTGTGCTCTCTCTGAGAAAGTAATTTATTTAAAATATAGTTATTTTGTGAACTATTTTAAACAATACTGTAACCTTTACAATTTTAGAAGGAAAACAGAATTTCATTGATCCCACATTGGAGAATTACCATGAAGTACCCTGTGCTCTTAGCATTTATGCAAACTAGTGGACTTCTGTTTGGAAAAAAAAGTTGTGGATTTGTCATTTCTTTTACTGTCAATACTCTCTAAGTTGTTACTGTAAATTCTGTTACATTCTAACAGAGAATGGTAACAGTGTTGACAGAATGTAACAGAATTTACAGTCCTGAATGTGTGAGATTCAGAGAGTTTGTGCTTCTCTTTGTGTGACTGTCTCCATAGGCAAAATGTCAACTTAGTTTTAAGAGTTGAAATGTGAGGACTTTTCATACAAAGATGCCCAAACTAGGGCCAGCGGGTCAAAGTTGGCCCATGATAATCTTTGATTTGGCCCACCATTCCATCTGAAAGAGAGGAAGCATGACGGGGATGGTTTAGAGATTGTCATTTCAAATTTTATGTAACTATTTATTTGTTTATTTATAGTTAAACTACAAAAAACCGGCTAACTCAAATTAAATGTTTCAATTAAAATGTACATACTGTCACTTGATATATAAAGGACAATGCACAGAGTTTGCTGAGTAAATCAAGGCAAAGGCTGGTTCAGCTAGTGTATTCGGCACTGAACTACACTGTTGTATAAATGGGATTGTTTATGTTTTATTTTATACAGTAAAAAATTTATACTGCATTAGTTAATGTGATTCAAAGTGACGTTTTTTTACTTATTTTTAAATATCGTTAAATAAATTAGGAAAGGACAAATGGCAACTTTAAATTGTCAGAAACAGTTTGGTATATTTATCGTCAGGCCCACAGCTCTCAGTGATTTTTGGTTTTTAGCCCTTCATATGAAAAAGTTTGGGCACCCCTGATAATAGAATAAAAACATTTTCTAGCTATGACTTATTGTTCTTTCTGCACAATAATAATTTGTCTTTAACAGAGTTGACAAACAATCCTATAAAGAAATCAGATAAAAGTAAATAAATTAAATAACTTGTGTTGGCAGGCACTGAATTATTATAATTGAATATGCTTTCAATAAAATACTGGAAAGAATTGCTGTAAAAAGTTTTATTTTTTGAAATGCCAAATAGGATCACCCATATACACTAGGCTACTTTAGGTCCCCCTGTCATTCCAAATTAGTTTCTTTTGTAGAAGACATTTTGAAGAACACTTTGGTCCAACATCCAAATCTTTTGCAATGCCAGGGCGAATAAACGGTGATATAATTTACATTTTGGTTAAAAAATGACACAAGATGGCGCATTTGATTGAGGTTATTTTCTAAAAACCAGAGAGAACCACATCTCGCATTTCCTTGAGTAAGTACTTATTTCAAACAATTACTTCGCAACCACTAAAAGAAGCATATAATGTGATTGTGGTATACTATGAATGTAATCTGAATGTAGCCTTCATCATCATGGAACTTTTTGTATATAAATTCAGATCATTTGACACTGTCACCCATTATTTATTCCGTTTTATTTTGTCCCTTTATTCATCTGGGGTCACCAAAGAGGAATGAACCGCCAACTTATCCAGCATGTTTTACGCAGCAGATGCCCTTTTAGCCGCACCCAACACTGGGAAAACCAGTTTTCCACGGAGGAAACCCACACGAACACGGGGAGAACATGCCAAACTCCGCAAGAAACCCCAACTGGCCCAGCCGGGGCTAGAACAAGCGACCTTCTTGCTGTGAGGCTATCTACTGAGGACTGTGTCGGCCCTTCACAATTATATAGTAGGAAATTTTAATGATTTGAGATGCAGCTGACACATCTAGACCTATGTGTTTTTAATTTAAAGTTTGTTTTTAGACCAGTCCCAAGATTCAAATTCCTGCTCAGCATTAAAAGCTAGAATGAGATGAACGTTTCTGCCCCTGTTAGCACATTTGTAAAAATGTAATATTTTATATAAAAATACTTATTTTATCTCACTTTCTGTTAATTCTGTGTAGGTGACCACCACCTATGGTTGGACAACTGATCAGGCTGATTGAAGGACATGAAACAATTAATGACTACCATGGATCCTTTAAATGGACACACAGAGTTTCGTCACACCGCAGCCCAGATGCAGCTTCACTGGTATGCAATTTTGAGATTGTTCAAATTATTATTTTAATGTTGTCTCTTCATCGTGCTTGCTGTGGTGGAAACATTATTGACACTTGCACACTTCAGTCTTCATTCTAGCATTTAAAGCTGAGCAGGATTAGACTCTTGAAGCCTCAGAGTACCTACACTAGGAAGTTTGCATACTCACTAAGATTCAATCTTCTGTTTGAAATCTCATTTACTTTTTCAAAAAAAACATGCAAGATTGAATGATAAAGAACAATTTTTTTCTGCCACACCTTGTAGGACTCATTCCCTCACAGTCCAAAGACATGCAGTATCGGTGAATTGGATGAACTAAATCACAGGTGTCAAACTCAGTTACTGGAGGGCCGCAGCTCTTCACAGTTTAGTTCCAACCCTAATTAAACACACCTGATCAACTAATTGAGCAATGGAACTAAACTCTGCAAGGCTGCGCCCTCCAGGAATTGAGTTTGACAACCCCTGAATAAATTGACCGTAGTGTATGTTTTGTGAATGTGAGTCTATGGGTGTTTCCCAGTACTGGGTTGCGGCTGGAAGGACACCTGCTGTGTAAAACATATGCCGGAATAGTTGGTGGTTCATTCCGCTGTGGCAGCCCTGATAAATAAGGGACTGAGCCAAAGGAAAGGAATTATAATTGCTGAAAGATATAGCATAATAGAACACATAACAGTCAACAATATTATCAAGTATTTGACTCAAAAAAACAAATTTTTATTGGGATGAAAATAAAATAACTCTAAACAGACTCATATTTAATTATGTATAAATTCATGGTCTGGCAAAAAATAGACTCTCTGTGGCTAATCATTCAGAATGTCCCTCAGTAAAACATTACTATATAAGTCTTTTTTTCCATGAGTGGCATTGTTTAATTTTGTTGTGGCTAAGAGTGGGTTAAGACTCCATGCTCCAGATGATACGTGGTGTCTGAGTCATCCTGGCTTGACTTGAGCAATACATATAGAAAGAGGAACAGCAATGGAGAGATTGGGGCCTACAAACTACAAAAGCTGTCATGACAGGGACACTTGTGTCTGTGTGTTTCTGTCCATTCAGAATTGACATTTTTTGCGATATATTTATGTAACTGAGTTGTTTTCATTTATTATAAGTGGTCATCAGAGACAGCACAGTTACATCAAAAGTATTTAGTTATACTAATACTTAAAATGCTGAGAAAAATTACTACAATTAAAATTAAAAGTTGGTAATTAATCCGAATGTTACTTTTTAACAACTCTTCAAACACTGTTCCTTGGACAAACTTGATCCGCATCACTAGAAAGCACCTCGTTAGCTAGCAAATCAATGCACAATTTCCAGTGATTTTTGCTAATCTTTTTTCCTACACTCTCAGAAATAAAAGTACGATAGCGGTCACTGGGGTGGTACCTTATTAAAAGCTACAAAGGGTCCCTATTAATACCTTAAGGGTCCAATAGCTGAGGTACCAATAACCCTTTAAGTTACAAATGTGTTATGCTTTAAAAGGTACCACCCCCAGTTACAGCTTACCATACCTTTATTTGCAAGAGTGTTTAATATTCAGTGAATAATATATGATAATATATTTTAATAGATATTTACTTAAAATCATAATTCACTCCAAAATAATAGATGAACTACATTTAAAGCAGTTTGATGAGCACAAAAGCAGCATCTTGACTTTCTTGACCCTGCTTGATGGATCCAAAGGATGTCACGTGAGTTGTTTGCATCCAGATGGAAAATGTGATGCTTTATTAAAAGTCCTTTTATTCCAGGTGATAAAAATATTGCATGTAGCAATAACATTTCTTTTGTCATCACTGTAATGACATTAGAAATTCCTATTATGAGTAGTGTAGTGAGTCATATTTGAAATATTTAAAGTATTTTAAATACAAATCTCTCAGGGTATTTTAATACAAATATATAGATTTTTTTAGCAACTACAAATGACATAATATGCAATTAAAATACTATTTAAATACAATACAGCAAACAATTACATTTAAATAAAATACTGTCCATATTTTGTGATCATTCCTTCTTTAAAAGAAACAAAATACGCACTGACATTGCAGGAACTGTAAGAAAATTCTGCCTTGGGCACCACGAGACTCTTAGTCATCCAAAGGCAGACGTATGTCAACTTCAGTTGATTGTTATTTGTACAGACGGGCATTGCAGCTTTTCACTCCAGATAAGCAGAAAATCCCAGTGATGTTTGAGGACGCAGCACATGATCAAGTTGTACATTTACTATACTGTCCGTCCACAAGACAACATCAAAATACTGTTTCATATCATAAGACATATGACTATATCCTGATAAATATAACCCTGATGATTCAGTCAGTCTTGTGTAAACTAACTCAAAGTGCTTTCTGATATTGTGTTGCATTTTCTTATCCTTCGCTATAGAGACTTATGATGAATCTATTGTATCTTGTTGCATTCTAATTAGAATCTGTGCATATGTTCAACTCAAAACAATACAGCAAGAAATGAAGCAATAATTTCTTACTCAGTTCAGTCATATGAAAATGTTCGATTACCCCACCACTAAAGCCAATCATCATTGAGGGCAAATCGTAAATGACTGTATGAATGAGATTTGTGCAATTTCATACAAATTATAAATCAAAAAGTTATGAAATGCAGTGAGACCGTTGAATATTTGGACTCTTCTTCATCAATATAGTTTTTTTTTTCCGAATGAATTTGAGCTCTTCTGTCTTAGTCTGCTGTCTCATACAGCTTGTAAATCTATAAATATGCAGATTCAGATTAAATCTTCAAATGGTGTAGCTTGTTTGTTTTCTGTGCAGCAATTCCAACAGTGTAACTCAAGTTTTTAGAGGTGTGGTTTAATATGTGAAGTGAATGATTTCCAGTGCTCTCATTAGCTAGATGTTAGCTGGATGATGTGCTGTGCTGTATAGCCACTTACGACACTTCCATCCACAGTTTTCTGTCCTCATTGTGTCACATTAAAAGTGACACAAAAGACATTTTTAGCTATGTGTTGAGACTGCAGGGCACCAGATTAACATTCATGAATACAGACACAATTGCCACTGAGTTCCACAGATGGTGGCACAAACACTTGATTTGGAAGTGTTCCATAAATCTATAATATTACTAGTTTAGTCTCTTAGAAATGGACATTTGACAGTAGTTTGAAGTGAGTTCGGGTCCAGAAATAAATTAAGTTTATAACTAATTTCGAGAGAAGCATGTGATATCTTGACCATGGTTGGTCCCGCATCAGTAATCATTGTTAGATCAATCAAATGAATTCTAGCCCTCCAATAAATAAGCCTATTCATCATACCTTCCTTATCTTCGTTTTTGAAGAAACCCTCATCCACCCAGCTCCCCCTTTTCCTCTTTTACCAGGGGAGTTCTTGAGACCTACTTGAACTTGAACCCACTGTCATGCTACATGACCAGGCAGGGCACTGGGCTCAAGCATCTCAGGGCTCTCTGCGGGACAGCATGCCAAATCTGCAAATATAGAGTTGAGTCTGTCTGCGGACTGCGAGATAGGGACGTAACATGAAGGGGCATTAGGGGCATAACTTGTATACTTTAGAGGCGTAACATAAAGTTATGGAGCCATGTCAAAACTATGTTGTCGGCAAGATGATGCTGTATATCAGTTATTAACATCTACACATCTAAACCTAACCATCAGTTATTAACATCTATACCTACCACAACCCTAAACCCAACCATCATAGTTATTAATGTCTACTCCAACCCTTAACCCAACCATCACAGTTATTAACGTCTACACCTACCCCAGCCCTAAACCCAACCATTAGTTATTAATGTCTACCCCAACCCTTAACCCAACCATCAGTTATTAACATCTACCCCAACCCTTAACCCAACCATCAGTTATTAACATCTACACCTTCCCCAAACCTAAACCCAACCATCACAGTTTTTAACGTCTACACCTACCCCAGCTTTAAACCCAACCACAACTATCAGTTTTTTACGTACAGCTGCAAGTTGCGGAGACTTTCACACTTGACACGCTCACCATTGTACTGTTATTTGCAACCCCAAGGGGCGATGAAGAGTAGGCTAACTGTCATGACAAAACGGGTGAAAAAGTCAGCAAGTGGAGTTGCTAAATAAATGAATATAATAATATATCTAAAGAATCATTTATAGATAAATTTGGAGAAAACTCATGAAGATTCATCTAGCCAAGAACATCTCATTGTGACATCTCGCATGGTTCAATGGGATCTTGATTACTGCAAGTTATGCCTCTAACTTACTAGAAGTTACGCCCCTTTATCTTACCCAACCCCCCCCCCCCTTCTCTCGTCTTGCAGTTCGCAGGACAGATACACTTGAAATTATAAAGCAATAGCTAAGTGTGAATTCTTAAAATGTATTTCAGTAACAAAACAGTGCCATCAGTAAAAAATTGCACAAGTTTGTAGTGCATATCCTCACTCCCATAGTACACGCAGTAGCCTGACTTTGTGCTTTCTGTGACAAACCTAACATATATTTTCTTTTTACCCGAGCTGATAAATGCTCCGTGCAGTGCACGTTCAAACAAGTAGTTCTGTTTCATTCCACATTTGGTGCTTTTGGTAATTTATCTCACACTTATCAGTATTGCTTATCAGTTCACCAAATTGGTAATGGTTTGAAATCTGACCACTAATTAGATAAGACCTCTAATCTGAATGCTCTGACTGTATGCTGAAATCAGATTTCAAATAGTATTTGGCATCACTCTTAAAAAGACACAAAGAGGTCATGTCAAAAAACCCGTGATCTTAAGTAAATAAAGTATTCATACAATTCATTCAATATTTTCCCCCCAAAAAATTCGCTGCTATTTTTCTATTGCAAACATAAATATACGTAACGTCTTTGACTTTGAGTTTTATTTTTTGTGAGAGACAGTTATATGAATGTGTCATTTCATGGATAAGTTCATTATTGTGATAATGAGCTCACTCTTTAATTCATTATTTTATTTATAAGCGCCCAATAATTACTTTTGATGTTCTTTGTTTAATGAGTTTGAACGCATGTTAAAACTGTTAAAACTATAAAACAGTATAAATTCTGCATTATAGAAGCTCGCATAACGAAATTAAATGATGTATTTTTATTGATGTATTTGTATTTTTATTTTCCATGCATTCAAGCCGTCAGCTTTTTTATGCCCCTAGGGTCAGGCTTTGGGCCAATTTTCACGTCATAGCTAGCACGTATATTGGGCTTCAAGCCTGCTTCAGAAAAAACGTTAAAAAAAAAAGTTTAATGAGATCCGTAAGCGCCAGAGATGCCTTGCGCATAGAGACGCATAGAGATTTTCAGCCACGTTCAATTGAGAACATAAAGAGAAAAATTGCCAATTGCAAACTTAAAACAGTGAAAAAACGCTAGAGGAAAGGCAAACTTCAGGTCAACTTTTCAAATAGTGACAACTTTAAATGATGAGCCAACTGGTTATGCACAATGCACAACTTTAAATTGAGTAAACTCACAGTGGACAAACTACCACTTGAATATAAACGTCACTTAAAAAGAAACAAAAAACATCAACTTTATATAAAATACAAATCTGGTCTATTTTAATGGCTGTAACAGCATAAGCTGTTTGGCAGAAAAAAGACAGGCTTCGGGTCGGACTCGGGCCAAAAACTTTGATATGCTGTTAGACAGGGGCAGGCCTACAGCCTGTGCATCTCCGGCCAGTGCCGGGCTAGGGCTTAGATTTAAGGCCCGTGCAGGGCTCTTATGGAAAATGCGCAGAGCTGGTGGTCCCACAGGAATGTGGTTGAGAAACACTGGTCTAATCCAATTCAATGATTTATACTAAGCTAAGCTGAAAATACTCGTGCCAGACCCAGAGATCAAAATTTGTCTTAGTTTCTTTAAAAAAACAAAACACTGCCTGGAGTATGCCAAACAAACAGGTGGTGATATAACCTTAACGATAAAAGCATTGTTGGACAAAAAGAAGCATGCAAAGGAAATAGGAGCCCATAATCTGATGTGAAACAAAGAAGAAAATGGCGCGTACTCCAATGTAATGAGGGGGAAAAAACAAATCTGTGGGCCACATGACAACACTTTTACCAGAGTTTCTGAAAATCTTCACCCTGGCAGGAGTTTCAGTTTCAGTCACATGTTTCTGCATTTACGTGTGGATGATCGGCCAAAGCGTATAGAAAACGCTGCGGTTTTGTAAATACCTGTGTTTGTGTGGACAGGGCCTCAGATGGATATCTTTACTGGCAGTCACGTTACCAAGCAAAAAGGATCCACTGAATGGATTGTAAAATTTAAAGCTACATGCTCACACACTCTCTATTTGGATTAAAGATTTAAGACAAAATGTAATTTCATTTATAAATCAGTAAGTAAGTAATGTGTATTTATATATCGCATTTATCATGTATGGTCATACACCCAAAGCACTTCACAATCATGAGGGGTCACAATCATCACAATCACTTCCCAATCACCCACACCACCACCAGTGTGCAGCATCCATTTGGTAATGCGACCAGCCAACACAATCTCACGGCAATTCGTAACTTTTTGACTTAGTGGCTAATTCGTATGAATTCGTACGATCTAATTCGTACGATTTAGTACGATTTGCTCATCCCCCAATGACGGTTAGGTTTAGGGGTGGGGTTAGGTGCCACGCCTCCTTTTTAAAATCGTACAATTTCGTACGAATGAACTCGTACGAATTAGCCACTAAACTGACAAAACGTAAAATACTTACGTTTTCTCGTGAGATCAGGCTGGACCAGCTTCAGAACAACGGCGCCAGTGCGCTTACCATACACCACCTATAGGTGGAGTGGATAGACAGTGATAGAGCCAGTTCTGTGGACGGGAATTATTGGGAGGCTATGATGGGTAAGGGCTGATGGAGGGAATTTGGCCAGGACACTGATTACTCTTTACGAGTAGTGCCATGGGAGTTTTTAATGACCACAGGGTAGGCATGGGCCTGTATAAAATTCTGACGGCATGATAACCTTGGATAAAAATATCACGGTTTCACGGTTTTGCGGTATTGTAGTTACTGCTCTAAAATATATTCTTTTTAAATCTCTGGGTAAAAACTAAAACTTTTTTCCCTTTTAAACACAATATATTTTATTTTAAGAAACATTCATAACATTTTGGAGAAGCAAACATGTCAGGCTGAATAATTCAAATAAATCACTGACTTTTTTGTTTCAAAAACAGATTTTTTTTACAATTTAAAACACCATCTTTAAATATCTTTTCTGCTGAAGATAATGTTGTCCTAAAAAAACAAAACAAACAAAAAAAAAGTAAAAAACAACAACTTACACATACCTTAGTAATGTTATATCAGAAAACCTTGACTTTTCTAAACCGCGGTATACCTTGAAAACGGTTATCTTCCCATGTGAATCACAGAGAGTCAGGATCTTGGTTTGATGTCTCGTCTGAAATACGGCGCTCACTGACAGTATAGTGTCCCCTTCACTTTACTGGGGCATTAGGACTCAAACAGACCACAGGTTGAGCGCCCCTGATGGCCTCACTAACACCACTTTTAACACCAACCTAGTTTTCCCATGTGGTCTCCCATCCAGACACTGATCAGGCTCAGCCCTGCTTAGCTTCTGTGAGTTACCGGTCTTGGGCTGCAGGGTGATGTGGCTATAAATCAATAACTAGTTTCAATCAGTTTTAAATCTTCTATAATATTGTACTGAAGAAAAAAGTCTACATCTTGGAAGCCACAAGGTAAATTAACAGCAATATTTTATTTTGAGTGAACTGTTCCTTTGATGTAGCTTTGCCATATATCAGCCTGATCTCATGAGGAAATGTAACTATTTAACATGTTGTCGGTTTAGTGGCTAATTTGTACAAATTCTTACTAATTCAGTCATAGGAAAATGTACGATTTTAAAAAGGAGGCGCTGCACCCAACCCCACCCCAAAAAACAACCATCATTGGGGGATAAGCAAATCATACTAAATTGTACAAATGAAATCATATGAATTCATACGAATAAGCCACTAAATAAAAAAGTTACGAATTGCTGTGAGATTGTGTTGCATATAGTGATCCATAAACAGCTTTTTGTCCATGGCCTGAAATGCTGCTGAACTATGGCATCGGCCAACAGGACATCAATCAAACAAACAAACACTTGCAATGGGCTATATGCACAGCCAGTGTTTTTCAGGCAATGATTACCTTCAGGTGAGAGCTTTATGTGACTATTTTCAATTTCATAATGTTCCTTTTACAGCCAATGATGTTGTCATGTAATTCAAATCTAATCAGCTAAATAGACTGAAGCATCCATTTTGGTTGTTAAAGCGTAAAAAGAGACGAAAGACCGTTTAAACACAGGCGCCGTCATTAGCAGCAGGTTAGCGCAGAAACTCCATTGAAAATACTTTGGTAAAACTAATTTCCATATTTTAAAGACATGGCGCAGAAAAATATAATTGAATACAGTGCTTCTTGTTTGGTCTGGCACCTACTTTATATCGTATCTATATAAGATCACAGTTTTTTTTTTTTTAAATCTGATCTTAAATGTGGCGATTTTGTATGGGATGACAATTAACTGTTAGCCCTGGGGCTGGCTGACTGAAATTAAAATTCGTGTGCATATACCCTGTTAAGGGCTGCTAATGAACAGCAGTATCCCTGTTTTGTCTACAGTGTCTAATTTTATTTAACTCAGTCTAGAGTGGTCATTGGCTGGTGTTTGGCTTTAGGTGTCTGTTGGTGCAGGTGTGACTACTTGGTCTGGACCCTGGGAGGAAGTATTGAACACTTTACAGGAAGTCTGGTTCGAAAGATAAAAACCTGCAGATAGCCTCTGGCCAAAACCCCCTCCCTCCCCCATCCCCCAAACACACCCCCACCACAACAACATACACTCATACAAATTCAAAAACATCTTACTGTTTGATGTGGCTAATTCTGCACACCAAAACCACAGAGATAAACACCAGATCATTCCGAATTTATCTGCTGTGTTTGCAACCCTCCGCAGCTCGTACAGTTGAAACTTATTTGTTTTTTTAAACTATTAATCTTGTCTAAAGACATGTTTCGGGAATAAAAAAAGGTTTTATTTTTGACTTAACATATATTATTCATGAATTCGCCTCTATTTTCTGAGGAGCGTTTAACTATCAATTTTACTCAAATTTACTGCATGATTCATTAGTTGAATTACTTTTTATCTAGTTCAGCAAAAATACGTTTATCAATAATACCTTTTCAAATCTTGTAAATGTACATGCTTTTTATTGTTATGATGCACTATAGAGGAGAGGGGTACATCAGTCACAATATTGTTTGTGCTAGGCCTAAAACTATAAGCTTGTCACATTTGCCAAAAGCAAGAGAACATTTACTGTCCATACATATTTTACCTGCCATGAAATTGTTTGTGCATTTTGTTTCATTAAAAAAGTCAGATTTTTTTTTCTGCTAGGAAAAATGGCAATTATAATATTAATATTTGTTTTGTAGATTATTATTTTATTATAAATATTGTTATATTGTTAATAATAATGATAATAATAATAACAACAATAATAATAATAATAATTCATTCATTTTCCTTTGGCTTAGTCCCTTTACTCATCAGGGGTCACCAACTTATCCAGCATATGTTTTACACAGCGGATGCCCTTCCAGTTGCAACCCTGTACTGGGGGAAAAAGTAATAAAAATTGATAATAATTAATCGCACTATGAAAATTAAACATCAATAAAGAAATATCACTATATTAGCATTGAGCTGCTGTAAAGTATTTCATAAATGTAACATATTAAAAAAATATTTTACAAAATACTAATTCTTGTTTTTTCATATATACCACAGGAAAACTTCTTTCACAGAAATGCATTACTCACATCCGTTTAGAGGTGGATTTTGTGTGAAGCAGCACTTACTGTGAACCAAGCCACTCTGAGACACTTAAACCACTGTTATCATGCGCTTCACATGCCAAAAAAGAACAGTGCTGCGCATCAGATTACAATGCTGTCTGTCTGATTTGATAAACTCAGCAAGCCGTATCACATTATATCAGGCGTTGTTAAAATTAACATTAACTGGTGATTATACTGTTTTATATATTCACCAATGGTGAATTTCTAATTATATTTGGTGCTTGCGTGAATGTTAACTTAAGGCTCTTTGTCTGTTTATACCCCCATAAATGCAAAATAGAGCATCTATAAATAGTTATTTGACCATAATCTGCTTGCAGCTTGTTCTTTCTGCAATAAACGTTAAGAGGAAAATGAGGAATTGGGAATAAGAAGTGAGAAGGTTGGATGTTCCTCTGCTGGCCTGGTCCCAGGCCTGGTTTGTGTCATTGTGAAAGACAAGAAGGCCACCAAAACCTCCTCTCACTAGCAGACAGGAAATAAAGGCCACTCTGTGGCAGATCCATTGCATCGGGTTAGAAACATTCACATTCCCAACAGGTGCTCCCTTTTCGAGAAAGTTTTTAGAGATCTGAAAATCTGTGTGTTCCTAGGCATCCATACCCACAATACATATATAAACCTGACTGCAGCTGGTGGTTTGATATGACGCTTTTAAATCAGGCCCAACAACATGAATGTACTTTGAAAATAAAAGTTCACTAAGTAAATAAATAGAAAGTAAAGAATTTGACTGAGAAAAATCTGGAGAAGATGTGCTAGACTGCATGCCCAATTAGAGAAGTTTCAAGTTCCCCAAAGAGTTTTGTGATTTAAACTATACTTTCCTTAAATTCTATGCATTAAATAAATACATTTTAAAGTAATATTTAATAACATATTAAGTGTTTTCTTTATATAAGATGGTGACAGTATATATCACATTAAATCAAAATCATTCTTACTGACATTTATGCTTTGGCAGAAGCGTTCAATCACATTTTTTATGTAGTCTTGTTACAATTATTCATTCATTCATCTTCTTTTTGGCTTTGTCCCTTTATTAATTAGGGGTCACCACAGAGGAATGAACCGCCAACTTATCCAGCATAGGCCTTAAGCAGCTGCCCTTCCAGCTGCAACTCAACACATGGAAACACCCAAACACTCTTGCATTCACACAAATATACTAAGGTCAATTTAGTTTATTCAATTTATCTATAGCGCATGCCTTTGGACTGTGGGGGAAACCGGAGCACCCGGAGGAAACCCATGCCAACACAGAGAAAACATGCAAACTCCACACAGAAATGCCAACTGACCCAGCTGGGGCTGTTACAATTATTATCCTTTGATTTTTAGTAATCAGTTTGTACCTTACACTAACATCAGTCTCTTGTAACTTAACTCTTAACTCTTGTATACACACAAGGTGTTAATCTATATACTGAACTCTTATTTTTCAGCTATGCCCATATACTGTAGCAAGATTTTTTAATTATATGTCATATATAAGTTTAACTGAAATGAACAAGTTGTGAAGGTAGTGCTATGGTTTAGTTGGTGATCTCATAACGGATTTTGATGCAGCGTCTTGATGTCAACATGAGCATGTGGACATCAATCTGGTGAAACTTCAGCCATAGCAGGTCATCATTTAACAACATGTCCTTTTGCAATCCACCACATGGCTTCCTGTTTTTCTTAATAAGCTGTGTGGCCATAAGAGCAGATCAGGCTAAACTGCTCTGCCTGTGAAAGAAAAGTATCTGTGGGCGTCTTGATCTTTGCATTTTATCTTTCGTTTTATAGTGTTTCAAGTGAATATATGTTCAGACCACATGGCTTGAATACTGTTGTTGTTTTAGTGCAGGGTTATTACGCATTATTAATTAATTTAATAATGCTAAATAAGTTATTTCACATGGGCCTGTCAGTTGCAACAGGTTTTAATTGAGGTGGTAATGTTAATAAATCAACTGCGATGCTGAAAAATGTTCATTTTGTCAGGTGTTATAGTTCAAGAAAATATGACGTATAGAATATATATTCAGAGAGCAGACTGAAAAAAGTGTCATTAACACCCCATGGTGCAGGCTACAGTGCTGCTCACACTATATGACACCGCACCGCAGTGCTTCCTGCCCTACTCTGCAACTGTATTTATATATTCAGTAAAAACTACTGTCCTGTTTTATGTTTTTTATTGCCTTGACAAATGTTTTATTGCATAATGCCTTTAATATATATAATAGTTACCCATTTCTGCCTTTAAGCTATTTATACAAATATAGATATATAAATCCTTATGTATGACACTGCACTTTACTGTATTCTCCTTACACTAAACTGTTACTTAACAGTTGACTGTAACTTGTGATTAATGGCTGTTTTTATTTTGGATTTCAAATTTTATTATGGGACCTTAAGCTCTGTTCTGGCAGTTTTTTATGTTAAGTGGAACAATGTTACTTTAATCCACTTATATGGATCTACTTTAATCCCACATCCATATCATTAGGTTAGTTATGAAGATAATGAAATAAAAGCCAGTAATGAGCTGCCAGTAGTTTTTCAGTTGTTAGCCAGAATTAAGTCTATGGGTGCTATTTTAACGAACTAGGCGCAAAGTCTAAAGCGCATGGCACAAAAGCATTAAGGGCAATCCACTTCCGAATACACTTTTGCTATTTTAAGGATAGAAAAATACACCCTGGCACATGGTCTAACAGGGTTATGCTTATTCTCTTAATGGTTTGAGCATAAAACCAATGGTGCATTAAACCAATAAGAGTCTCATCTCCCATTCCCTTTAGGAGTCAGTTGCGTCACGCCATGGCGTATTTGCTATTTGCATGGCGAACTTTGTAAGTGGTAAAACTGAACGCTTCACTAGCGAGAAAACAGTTAAACAGGCTATCTGCAATGCTAGGATAAAGAAAAAAAAGCCTCCTCCATTCGGCCTCTTTACTTTCTCTTTACCTTACTTTTTCTCTTTCTTTCATGGATAAGGAAACAGTGCTGTACTCATTCCACTGAAGACATCCATTAGTCTACATATTTAATTTTGTTTGTTAAGCATAAAGATTTCTTTCAAATGAATATTTTTAAATGTAGTTCTAATTTCCAGCAAACGAATAAATGAACAATAATAATGAAGTGTGTTCAAAAAACTTATATCCAAACACACGTCCTATTCTTATGCCCCATATGGTGATGCATACGTCTCCAAAACCCGACAGGTGGACAAATCTAAACTTTGTGTTTACTAAAACAAATAAAATATGCATATAATAAATACTACTACTACTGATAATAGGCAACGCAGTGGCGCAGTAGGTAGTGCTGTCGCCTCACAGCAAGAAGATCGCTGGTTCGAGCCTCGGCTGGGTCAGTGGAGTTTGCATGTTCTCCCTGCGTTTGCGTGGGTTTCTTCCGGGTGCTCCGGTTTCCCCCACAGTCCAAAGACCTGCGAATTGGGTAGGTGTATGTGTGAATCGTTCATAGTGTATGTGTTTAAATGAGTGTGTATGGGTTTCCCAGTGATGGGTTGCGGCTGGAAGGGCATCTGCTGCATAAAACAAATGTTGGATAAGTTGGTGGTTCATTAACAAAGGGACTAAGCCAAAAAGATAATGAATGAACTACTAATAATAACACTATACAAATGAAAATAATCAGGAATGAACTGAAAAAAGCCCCCCGAGATGAAGAAGGCATAGAGGCAGTGGTTTTATATTTATGTAGCAAATACATTTTTTTGTAACATTTTAATCCTTTAATTTTGTTCATATGTATTTGTGTTTTGTTGTACATCCTGTGTGTATTAAGCAATGGACCTGCATGGGCGCATAACTAACAAGCTCTGCGCTGGACTTTAGACCAACTTTTAGTTGGTCAATTTCTGTTCCTCAAAATAGCAACGCGCCAACGATGCGCCTTGACCAACACACCCATGAGTCCACAAAGTGGCACAAATGGATTTACTATTTAAACAACGTGGCGCAAAACGTGAAAATTAGGGTTGTGCTGGTCTGAAAATAGCAACAAATCTCGCCAAACACATCTTGCACCTTATTGTGCCGGGTATATGATAGGTCACTATATGTTATTTCATACAATGCATTGTTTCATACTTCTAAAGCCCAACTGAGCCTGGTTCTCTCAAGTTTTTTTCCCTTCATTTTTGTCAATTGGTGAAGTTTGTTCCTTGCTTGGTTTGGGACTTGTGGAGTTGTGCATCGATGGATTTGCTCTTCAGTGTTTGGACTTTCAGCAATGAAAATTAACCACACTGAACTGAACTAAACTGAACTTTAACTCTGAAAACTGGACAAACATTGTTTCAATTTACTATAATCTTCTATGTTAAGCTGCTTTGACACAATTTACTTTGTAAAAGTGCAATAGAAATAAACATGAATTGAATTGAATACCAGAACTTCTGTTAAGCTGTTTTGACACAATCTACAACATAAAAGCGCTTTATAAATAAATATGAATTGAATTCTAAATATGTAAATCACTCAGTTAAATTGAGTTAAATTCTAAATTTTAAAAAAATGTAACTGTTGATTAATATTAATATTCATATTCCACCGATCAGATACAAACCATAAACGGGTAAACAGAAATCAATCACCCATTGATTAATTAATTTGTACCCATCACATTAATGGACAGATTAGATATTCCCATCAATGCAAATCATACATCACTGAAAAAACAATTGCAGCAATTTATGCCAACTCAGATGGACACCAACTGTGGTCACATGACTGGTTTTAATGGTGCAATGGCGGATGAAGGCTCTTGTCTTTTTTTTTCTTTAGCTTAAGAGCCCATTGTTTCTGCTGAACTTTAGTTGATGCAGACAGCTGTATTATCATTTAGCCTGCGTCCATTGTAAATTGCATTATTTATCTTTTTTTACTTCTCTCCTAAAGATTACCAGGTAATTATTTCTTCTGGGTTGTTTCACCAAATGTGTCAGATGCTAAAAGATAAACAATCAAATATATATACACAGTTGAAGTCAGAATTATTTGCCCCCCTTAGAATTATTATTATTTTTTTTTATATTTCCCAAATTATGTTTAACAGAGCAAGGACATTTGCACAGTTTGTCTGGTAATATTTTTTCTTCTGGAGAAAGTCTCATTTGTTTTATTTTTTTGCTAGAATAAAAGCAGTTTTTAATTTTTTAAACACCATTTTAAGGTCAAAATTATTAGCCCCCTTGAGCTATATTTTTGACAGTCTACAGAACAAACCATCCTTATATATTAACTTGCCTAATTACCCTAACCTGCCTAGTTAACCTAATTAACCTAATTAAGCCTTCAAGTGTCAGTTTAATCTGTATAGAAGTGTCTTGAAAAATATCTAGTCAAATATTATTTACTGTCATCAAAGATAAACTAAATCAGTTATAAGAGATGAGTCATTAAAACTATTATGTTTAGAAATGTGTTGAAAAAAATCTTCTCTCAGTTAAACAGTATATATATATATATATATATATATATATATATATATATATATATATATATATATATATATATATATATATATATATATATATATATATATATATACAACAGTTCTGTCTGGTTCTCTCTGATTGGCTGATAGCCGTGAGATATTTAAGTAATATCAGCACCCGTACAGCCTCTTTACCCATTACTCCGCCCACATACAGCCAGCAATGAGCAGAGAGACACTACAGTTTGACAAATATTACTGCTGTTGTACAACAAAATGTACTTTTGAGGCTTTTTTAGTTAAGAATGTAGTTGTTTACATTGCAACTATGCAGTTTATTTGTTTGAATAGTGCCTTTCTTATAATTTTCTGAGAGAGCTCGTCGACGGCCATTAGCCTGCCATATTGTAGACCAAAGACGGTTGACGTTTTCACAAGATGGCGACAGAACCTCATAATAAGCCCTTACGCTTAGAAGATTATAACAGTCTGATTTCTAACTACAGCAGATCAAATTATTACTAAACTGGTAAGCATACCTGCCAACATTCCCGTTTTATCCTGGGTGTATCCCGTATTTCAGACCCGCAATCATCCCATTTTTTTTTCTTCCGGAAAAATCCTGTAATTTCACCCCCCTTTTTGGTACAGTCTAAACACCCCCAGGTTGCCAACTTTGGTACAGTACCCGACTGCAGCGGCTGCCCAAAACCCGCTGCATCCTATCCCGATTCTTAACAGTGTTATAGGGTATATGCTGAGCTAGTGTGATTCCCATACTGATAAACTTCCGGTGACCTGTTATTGTGAGTTGTTTTCCATTTTATACAATTCCTTTTACAGCATCGATGTTGTTATGTAGTTAAAATACAATTAGTTAAAAAGACTTTGGTATTCATTCATTCAGTTGCTCAAGCGTAAAACTAGACAAACAGCCGTTTACTCGCACGTGCCTGTCAAAATCGGCAGGCTAGCGCAGAAGCTCCATTGAATTTACTTGGGTAAAATAAATGCTCATATAATAAAGACATGGCAGGGAAAATGTAATGTAAATGCTCGCATATCAGGAATGTGTGTTGTGTTGCCAGACAGAAAGAAGCAAAGTCCACACGTGTTTAGAGTTTTTCCTTATCCCAAACACAACAGCAGTCTGGTAGTGATTGCGTTGCTTTTTTTCGGGGTTAATTATTGTGATATCCCGATTGCAAATACTGTAGACTGTAACACTGTAAAAAGATATCTCTGTAGATTGATGGCATTTCATGTCACGTTCAGCCTTATAATCTTAAAGTGTGAGCAAAATCAGCTGTTTTGTCAGTCAAATACTAGCTATAAAGTGACGTTGGTGAATTAGTAATGGATTCTGCTGTTCTGACGTCAGATGCAGATGTGAATGAATGGCGGAAGAAAATAGTTCCTTATAAAAAAGGGTTTTTAGACTCTCTGTGTTTGATTTTCTTATTTATATTCACGATTGTGCCGTCGAACTGTTGTATAAACACAATATCACACTCGTAACAGTGCGATATGCTAAAGCTCTCAACCTGCGGCCTCATGCCAATGCACGCCTCCCACCAGTGCTGATATACAGTCATATCGCACTGCTACTCGTGTGATATTGCTTATATATATATATATATACAACAAATCAGAATTGAGCATTAAACTCTTAAAACTCTTTCTGCAGAGCCTGTACCGGGTCTAGAGTGACATCATCAATGTTTTGTATCTGTAAAGATCTATTTTTTTACTGGAACTTATTTAAACTTAATTTTACCACCATAATTTATTTTAAGAGAGTCAAATGAGTTTTTTCTTTTTTCAATGACTTTCAATCTAAACATAGCCTTGTTGGCAAGCCAAATAAATTCTAAGGTCACATAATTATATATAAATTACTTAAATATAGATGCTAAAATGTTTGTAAGACTCTCGATAAAAGATGTGCGTTTCTGATTAGTCTATTTAGGTGTATCTATTTTTGACCTCACTGAGATTATAATGTGATGTTCCACACTTGCATATATGCAAACAACATGACTTGGTAAGGCAGCTATATTTCTGCATAGACGTTTGCTTCTCTCAGTCATTTTAGTGCTTCATTTAAAGATATTCATCAGGCCATTCACTTGTACCCTACAGGAACTGAATCTGACAGAATTCTCTTACTTCTGCTTTTCTCTCCGATACCCAAAAAGTGGGTTGCTTTATTTGTACGGGTCTGCATGAGCGTGTTGTTTTAAAACAACAGGCTTGCCTGCGAGAACTTTATACATCAACAAGTGCACCAAAGAAATGGTGAGATTGTCACCCATAAGAAGTGACTGATAATCTACCGCTGATAAAACTGTGCTTATATAGCTGTGTCTGAAAGCAGTTCTCCATTCTCTAACATCTAACATTCACTGTTGTATTTAAAATGAAGGCACTTTTGAAAATCCCTTTTGAAGATTTTGGATATTTCTGTAAACTTTTGTACACATTATTGGTATATCAATAAATAAATATATGAATTGTATGATGTTTATTACTTATTAGGTATGTCAGTGGACAAGAGATACAAAAAATGTATTTATTCAGAACTCTGAAATCGAGAAGTGAAATTTCTCTCACTTTCTACCTGCTTTTTTCAATCAGGAATATAATGGGCACTTACATAAGCATATTTCCAGCTGAGATAATAGCTTACAAATGCCTTCTGTGAGTTTTAAATAGTTTCCGCAAACAATGTGGTGATCGCATTGTTCCAAACCTGCACGGCATTCTTTCTTATGTGAAAAACTAAATAATAATTCATGAAAAATTGCTTTTGTTTTGTTTATTTAATGACAATCAGCAATGGCAAAACAACATTACATACAGATTTGGAACAATATAAATGGTGTAAATGATGATTGACTTAATTTTTGGTCGAAAAAAACTACAGTAGCTATGTTTCCATCCACCTATTTTTATGCGCATTTTGTATATGCGCATAAAAAACGGTTGATGCCATGATGCGCATACATTTTAAAAATGCGCATAAAAAACTTATGCGCATAACTGAGTGGGATAAACTTTTTATTCGATAAGAAAAGATGCGCATAAACTACGATGGTAACCCTTTACCGCACAAATTTCAGTATGCGCATTAATAAAAGTCATGTGATTTTGTTATAAGAGATCCTGTGATGATGAAAATGTGCATAAATGGACAAACCATGCAGGCTGAGCACATTGTAAACCATCTGAACTGTTGTTTAGGTCATTCTAAAACGTCTTACCGTTGAAGTATTAGTGTTGTTATATTAATGACCTCCAGAATCAAGAGCGTCTGTGCTCTGCATCTGACACCTTCAAACGCCACCGCGCATTCACAGCGTGTCAGGATTGCCTTCTGAAGTGCAAGTTGTTTATTAGACGAAGAAGATTGATGCAGCTTCTCCTACCGCAGTAAATTAAGTTTTTACTGTTGATATTTGGCGCCAGTTAATCAGGAAGTGACGATTTTGTTCGTTTTGATTCGTTGGATGGAAACGCTGCTTTATTCGCACGTCTTTAATGCGATAATCCAGTTTTGCGCATAAAGCTCATTCGCATTTTTGGATGGAAACATAGCTACTCATTATTTGTTTTTAGTGGAAAACCTCAAACAAAGACTGCACTGTAGTGCATTAGCTGGTTTAAGGTATTTAAAGACTGACCATTATAATTGAACCAAACATCTGAAGCTAAACCAGCCTTATTTCACAAGGAAAGTAACTATTTTCTGTGTTGTCAGTTTAGTGGCTAATTTGTACGAATTCATACGAGTTCAGTTTTAAGCCACCTTTCCACTGCACACGACATTCAGACACGACTGTCAGAAATGCCCCCTTGTGGCAGTTGCACTTTCAAATTTGTCGTGCGCAATGTGAGAGAAGCTGAATTTTCGCAGTGTCTGAAATAAAGGAGTGTAAAAGCATGAGCCATTATTCTCCGCCCATTCACCTAGTTTTAATGAATGAATGGACACTTGAAACTCATAGACTGCAAAAAATTTTGGAGGGAATGTGGAGACCACATTAAAAAAATATGTTTTATTTCTCATTTTTGAATAGAAATGTTTTGTTTAATATAGACTTTTTTCTGATAAAAAAATAATGAAAAAAACTCCTATTTCTCATCTCAATTACTTTTAGAAATTTAAAAAAAGTGACACACAAAAAAAAAAAAACTGTGGCTGCAGGCTTCACTCAGTCAAAGACTATATAATACACAAGATATGTCACTCATATACTTTTGAATGGGGAAAAGTGTAACTGTCAATATGGCGAATGAAGCCCCGCCTTCTAATACAGGAGCCAATCAGCGATCGCTATATGGCAAATAAAGCCTGCCTTCTAGTACAGGAGCTAATCAGCAATCGATATAGAATGACTATTCTCCGGGTAAGGGGCTCGGACCAGATGTGAGTTTCTTTAGATTTTGTGTGATACAAACATTTAGAAATAAAACTAAATAGTCAGTTGTTGCATAATTTTATTGGTTATTCATAATATGAAATGTAATCGTAAGCTTGGCAAACAGTTTTGGAGAATTTGATGTTTCCCCATTCAGACAGAATACCTGAGCATACGGCCCGAGAGACGTTTCAAAGATAAGGGGACTTTGACTCAGTAGAGTACATTTTTAGCTCAGATTGTTTTTCATAACTGTTAATTTACTGATATCTGTTAACATGTAAAATTGTTGGTAATTTACATTGCAATAAATTCCAATAGTGCTATAATTGTGGTCACGTTCACAAATGTGGTAATTTCACAAGTTAAAAAGAGTAAGTACACAAGCTGTGATTGTTTAAAAGAATGTAACTGTTCATTATCAGTGTTATATTGAAAAATAATAAGTGTTTGTATTATTTTTACAAATAGCCTATATTTTTCATACACACCTAAATGGACATATTTCAAATAATGTTTTTGCTGAGATGGCCAGTCAATCTGAGAAAACATTAATTATTTTGTATACTACATAAAGATGTAGTTTTGAGTTGTGATTACGCAATGACATCATCATTCAAAGTAATATGTTAATGAGAACCTATTTACTGTGCATCTGGATGTAATGTTTTAATATAACACACAGCGCCTCAGTGAGTAGAGACATGATGGGCTTACGCTTGTCAGATACTACGTGATGACGTCACTGATATGCAAATTAGTGTGTGACATCATCTGGCAACATTTAGCTACTTTTCGGGCAGGCTTTAGCTATTTTTCATTGGTAATAGTTGGCAACACTGGTCGCATACGGTCTAGTCGCAGAAGTTCAAATATTTCAACGTATCTGCAGCTCAAATAGGATCCGAATTTTCCGCATACGGAGATGATCGGAACAGCGAAGATGATCGGAACAGCTCCCGCACTACTCTCTATTGGAATTGAATGACTTCCGGTTTGACACTTGTCGTTTGTCGTGTGCAGTGGAAACACAGCTATACAAAACTGTATGATTTTAAAAAGGAGGTGTGGCATCCAACTGTCATTGGGGGATGAGCAAATCGTACTAAATTGTATGGCTGAGAACATACGAATACACACAAATTAGCCAGTAAATCAAAAAAGCTACGAATTGTCATGAGATTGTGTTGAGTTAAACAGTATATTAATATCACGATGTAGAAACAATATTTTTAAAGTGTATTGCAAAATATGTATATACCTTAATTAATTCATGGCACTCCATGGAAGTGGGAAGAGGTACACATCTTTTTAGGCGCACTTTGCTCTCTCAGATTGGTGAAGGTTTTCTGTACAGTATCATGGGTAATGTAGTTTTCAGCATCCTGCTATTAATCATAAATGTTTTAAAAGTAAGTTTATTCATTTGAACAGAAGCAAATGCCTTTGATAAAAAATAAAGTCTGTAATTAGGACCCTGCAATTAAACTATTACACTCTCAAGCTGCCGGTTGCTCAGTGCTGTGTAATGGGAAGAGTGTACTGATTTAAGCAACATATTCACAGCTTTCCCGTTGTTGCACCATGCTAAGAATGGCATGGAGAATGAAGCAAGAGCTCAAGGAGCTGACGCTGAGCAGATGAGGAAGGGCAGAGTGGGTGGAATGAAGCACTCGAGCTAAACATAGTCAAATGCCCTGAAACGCTAATGAAGAGCCAGCAGCGAATTTGAGAATGAGGCAGATTATTCATATTCCAGCTGCATGTAGGAGAAATATTTAATAACACTGCAAAGCCAGTCACGAGACACATATTTTAAAATCACTTCACAGCGAGGCTGTAAATACAAAAGTGGACAAGATCGCCTGAAAAAGAAGAAGAAAAGAAATCGTTTCTCATATGCGTTCGAACATGCGTGCACCTCTTGAAATAGTGCTGGTGAGAATAGACTGCTGAAGTAGCTGTGACACATGCAGCGTGTATTAATATATAAAGAAAAGAGCGAAAGTCATCAGTTTTAGCCGGGTGTGCAGGCAGCTGTGCGTCGCAGTAGGGCTACTGTGAGCTCTGTGGTTTGGACAGCTTGAATTGTGGTGAAACGAAGCAAATATAGCTTTAAAAACACTAATACCTTATTTAGACTTGCAAATATGCCCAATGCAAAATTCTCAAGACTAGTGATTGCTAAACAGACAAAAAAAAAAACATTAAAATACAATAACTGAAATGTATTGATAAATAAATGTAAGTCCGACTATTCCAGAATAATACGAAATCAACTATTTGTCCACAATGGAAGTCTTGTATTCACTTTTACGGTATGACAATTTCACCATGTAATAGTTTGATACCTTTATAGTTAATGTAAATCGTATTATAATTCTCAAGTCATTTGGAAATCTTGCATGAAACACCATAATAAAAAATGGTGGTTAAGTGGTTTGTACGATTGCCTCATCGTAAGAAAGTCGCCGGTTCGTGTCTGCATGGGTTTGCTCTGATTTCCCCCACAGTCTAAAGACATGCATTCATTCATTGATTTTCTTTTCAGCTTAGTTACTTCATTAATCAGGGGTCGCCACAACGGAATGAACCGCCAACTTATTCACCATATGTTTTACGCAGCAGATGCCCTTACAGCTGTAACCCATCACTGGGAAACACCCATACACTCTCATTCACACACATACACTACGAACAATTTAGCTTACACAATTTACCTATAGTGCATGTCTTTGGACTCGTGGGGGAAACCGGAGCACCCAGAGGAAACCCACGCGAACACAAGCAGAACATGCAAACTGCACACAGAAATGCCAACCGACCCAGGCTTGAACCAGCGACCTTCTTGCTTTGAGAGGACAGTACCAACCACTGAGCTACCAGTCCACCCTAAAGACATGCAGTACAGGCGAATTAAATAAACTAAATTGGCAATATTGTATGAATGAGAGTGTGTGTGGGTGTTTCAGAGCACTGAGGGTTGTACTCACAATGCTGGATTGTGGCTGGAAGGTCATCCACTATGTAAAACATATGCCAGAGTAACTGGTGGTTCATTCTGCTGTGGCGACCCTTGATAAAGCAGGAAATAAACTGAAGGAAAGGGGGTGAGTAATACAGTGACACACACTTAGATGGTTGTTTGTCAGTGCCTATTGGTGTAACAATGTAATTCCTACAACCTTCCAAACTCCAATCACTACTGCAGTGTTATGGCAATACATGACATCATTCCACTACAGAGGCATAAAGTACTCATCATGGCCACTTCTTGTAGACCACAATGTAATTAGTGCAGAATAATAGCAATATGTGTACTATGAATGTACAGTTGGATGTTTTCATCAACACATTGTAATCAAGTTTGGCTTATTGTGATCAGTTTCAGTGTAGCTGCTAAACCTCATTACGTCAAGTGTTCAAAAATAACTGACAGTAAAGTGACATTGATATGCACCTGAGGTATTAAAAGACTATTATCTATTTCTGTTTTTATTTTGTTTCATCATACAGGTGACACAAAAACTCATAGCCACATTGCGTTTGTGCGGAAAATTACAAAATTATACGAAAGATCTCGTTATTTTAAGAATGTTTCTTATTATTTTGAGAAAGTCATTATTGTGAAAAAGTTAACTTAGTAAGTATAAGCAAGTTATTATGAGTGGCTCAGTAGTTAGCATTGTCACCTCACAGAAAGTCGCTGGTTCGAATCCTGACTGGACTAGGTGGCATATTATCCCTGTTTTTGCTCCAGTTTCCCTCACAGTCCAAATACATGCGGTATAGGTTTAATAGAGAAACTAAATTGGCCATAGTGTGTGTGAATAAGAGTGTATGGGTGTTTCCCAGCGTTTCTCATTATTATGAAATATTATGTCATCATTTCTTTTTATGTTATTTAAATTTTTTAAGTCAAAATTGTAACATTTGATTTAGATTCGATTCGATTTCTATCTAAATTGTAAACTTTGAATATTTATAATGTAAATATTACAATTATTTAAATATTTATTCATTTTCCTTCAGCTTAGTCCTTTATTTATCAGAGGTCACCACAGCACAATGAACCGCCAACTATTCTAGCACGATTATGCAGCGGATGCCCTTCCAGCTGCAACCTAGTACTGAGAAACACTCATACACACTCATACATACGGCCAATTTAGCTTACCCAATTCCCTTGTACCGCATGTCTTTAGACTGTGGGGGAAACCAGAGCACCCGGAGGAAACCCACACGAACGCGAGGAGAACATGCAAACACAGAAATGCCAACTGGCCAGTCGGGACTCAAACCAACAACCTTCTTGTTGTGAGGTGACTGCTAACAACTGAGCCACTGTTATTTAAATATAATTTAGAAACCAAAAATTTGTGGAGTGCAGATTCTGTGCAGGCCAAGTCATAATTTCAACTTTTTAAGGCATGATTTTTATTCCTTACCAGTCGGCAACGGGCTTGGAGAAGATGTAACAGTGCTAGGAGAATAACGCATGGCTGTCAGCCAATCAGATTTGAGAACTAGACAATATTTATTTGTTTTGTTTTTGAAATACAATCTTATAGTTATAAAATGCATTATGCGGGATCTCCTCGAAACATCTGGAAGCATTCAGAATAAAAATAAGTAAAAAATGAAAACAAACATTAGTCATTATATCAGTGTCAGATGTAAACATGGATCATCCTGCATTATAAGAACCACTTGTAGACATACTTTGATATGCAAACTTAAAGATGATCACCTAAGGGTTTTATCATGATTTGCCTCACTTGTGGGTTTTTATTCCTAGTAGGGGCCAAAAATCTTTTGTAATTTAAAAAACTAATTCTTTATCTAGAATAAAGAAGCATGCACTCAAACACCCTTGAAGAAAAACACAAGAAGTACAGTCTTTTGTTTTATATATATATACACAGACACATTTTATCTTTATCTTTATCTTTCTGTTGCAGCTTAGCTTTGTGATAAGTTAGACATGTGGTTTAGTTGATGACATTTCATTCAATGAATTCAGCTCGCTCAACTCTTTCTCAAAGTATTCGCAGCAGACTAAGACCTGTCTACATGCAACTTAATCCTCTATAAATGTTTCAATTTCATTTTTTTTGCAACATTCTTAATGACAGGGCAAAAAGTAAGGCAGACAAAAGATTGAGACAGGTGGATAGTTTGATAAAGGCAGAAGATTATTTCATCATCATCATTCAGGATGTTGTATCTTGTCTCCCAGCATGTACTGATAGGAAATGCAACAAGATCAGCCATCTTATCTGATAGGTGGACTGTCTGCAGCTATAATGAGGCTAAAGCAAAGACTCAACATGGCAACACTTTATTTTCATGGTGGCCTTTAGACATTCTGTTCACTATAAGTACTCTTGCAACTGCATTTCATCTAGCGGTCAGTAGAGTATTGGTAGACTCTGCTTCTGCTAGCACTTTAACTCTTTACATTCAGATTTTCTATTGACTATAAGTAACTTTGCAAGTATGTGTCAACTAATTCTACTCTCAACTATCAGTCTAATGAGACTAAGCTGACACATAGATGTGAACATTAGTCCAACTAGAAGATTTTCCTGGTTTATTTATAGATGAATAATTTATTTAATTTGTTCTTTTTTTATGTGTATTAAGTGTTTAAATACGTTAATAATCATTAATAATTAATATTAATAATTATATGATCACATTAATTTTTTTAAATGTCAATTAAAAAACAACATTAAACAGGTTCATAGAAACTCTAATGTCTTTGTCAAAAAACATAATGAAAGTGTAATTTAAAATTAAGTTTTATATCTTTACTCATCGATTTCATCACCAGAATAATGAATAATAGTATAATAATAATGATAACCAAAAAACATTTATTTTAAGGATTTTAATCTTTTAAATCTGTGCCAGTGTTGCTTTTAAATCAAGAAAAATAAATAAATACATTTAAAAAAATTTTTTAAATAAGCTTCTCCTGCTCACCAAGACTGCATTTATTTAATCAAAAATACAGTATAAACTGTAAAATTGTGAAATGTTATTGCACTATAAATAGTTAATTCATTTATTCCAGTGATTTATTAAGATGAATTATCAGCTTCATTACTCCAGACTTCAGTCACGTGATCTTTCAGAAATCACTCTAATATTAATTATTATTGCTATTATTATTATTAATGGTAATAGTAATTAAAGCAAAAATGACTGGAGTAATGATTTCATTTGAAACTACATACAATAAAAAAAAGTTATTTAACTTTTTTTTATAAATATTTAACAATTTAACTTTTTTTTTACATTTAATACATTTTAATAAATTTATATATATATATATATATATATATATATATATATATATATATATATATATATATATATATATATATATATATATACATATATATATATATATATATATATATATATATATATATATACATATATATATATATATATATACATACATACATATATATACACACATACACATACATATATATATACATATATATATATATATATATATATACATACATACATATATATACACACATACACATACATATATATATATATATATATATATATATATATATATATATATATATATATACATACATAAATACATACATACATACACACACACACACACACACACACACACACACACACACACACGCATATATATACAGATTTTTTTTGACAGATAGAAAAATACAGCTTGCACACATAGAAATTCATATGTGCATACAAAACAACTGTGATGTCAATATACTCAATATTTACATGATTTTAATAATTTGGCATGCAGCACTCAAAGACCAACATCTAGAAAAAAAGGTGATTATTTGCTCTGCAAACTGAAAATTGTTACAAAATGTAAAACAACTGCTACAATGTTAATGTTTTGCCAAAACTTGTTAAGAAATGGACATTTTTGTGCTTAAATAAAACAGATTGAATGCTGTTTTAATGGGGACATTTTAAAGGAAATGATGGTCAAATCTAAAAAAGATATATAATAATAATAAATAAATGTGCACCCTTTTGCCAAAATGTCTGTTTTTTGCATCAACACAGCCAAAGTGATCACAAAAATGTAAATGAAAAAGACAAATATCCTTAAGTATACACAAGAGTTGAGCAAACAGCCTGGAAAGCTCACAAAAATAACATAAAAGTTCACAAATTCCAAAAACAGCTCCAATTTTCTGTGTATTTTCATCCTGCATTAAGGACTTTCTATAGAAGGACAAGCTCTATGGAGGTGGACAGGAAGAGCGGTCAGCTGAGCTGTCTCTGATTGGCCATTGGGGGAGGTGACATTTTACGCCTATTCTAACAGCAAAGATAAAATCCCCACCTGCCATTACCCTAAATTCAGGAACCTCCAGCAGATGAGCACACGCTTACCCACACACCCCAAAAATAAAGAAGTAACAAACAGAAAGTCTCGTCCTTCTTGTTCTACGGCCACTGTCAGGGCAGGTTACTCTTCGCGGCAGATCTCTGCTTGCCTTCTTTTTTTGGGCCTTTGGAGATCTTTGAGGCGCCCCACGTGATAAGGTGCGTGAGTTAGATCATTGGTTTCATTTGGTAAGAGGAAATTTAGCAGAGTTGAGCAATGGTACGAGGACAGTTTTGAAAGCCCTTGAGAAAGCATCAGTTGCAGATTGAGCATCAGGCGAGGCGAGAAACCCAATGCTGCATCCGTACAGAATGGAGGGGTACATCATCCCACCCGTGAGTATTTATCATCCTCTAAATGCTCCCGATTTTAAGATGCTGCTGCTGCTGTTTAGAGTTGCTTCAGTCTGAACCAAGCATTTATTGTTATGTTGCCTACATACATTATGAGGACTTGTCATTGTTGACATGCTAGCAATTGGCTGAATGTTTGCATTGTTTAGCGTTTGATGTTTATCAGTCTGCTAGAGTAATTTGTACAGTTTGCTTATGTTTTAATAGGAACAATCAGAGTCATTGTGGAGATGCATGTGTCAATTAAGATTCAGCTTTAAATGTTTTTACTATCGTGTGATAAATGAGTTAGATCATCGTTTATTTGTAGATAGTTTTTTTATGTGACTTGTATTGAGTATTAAAAGACAGACTTCACTGTTCAACATGATTTATTTGTCCTCAGATTTATTTACTCTTTCTAATATAAATTTGATGAGCAGTTTGAGCTATGTTCTCTACAAAAAAAACAAAAACTTAATTTAAAAATGTTGAAATTAAGAAAACTTAATTTAGAAAGCCTAGAAAGTCATGCAAAACTAATTACATAAAAGCTTAAATTTCCAAAAACGTTCTGTGTAATTTCATCTTACATCCAGGATTTTAAGCCTTAAACTTGTATTTTAAGTGTAATATTAATGAATAGATGTTTTTAATTACATTTAACATGTAGTGGTATATTTGCTGTATATACATCAATGCAATGGAAAAATTAACTGCTCTCCAAAATGTACAATAATCATAATTTCTATGTAGAAAGAAGAGGGTAGAGAGAGGGTAACCTGGACTGGCTGGATGTCACAGACACCGTCTGTACAAAAAGATTACTGGGCAGTTTTAACCAAAGATGTGAGGCTTTTCTTATATGGTACAGTGTATTATTATTTCCTAATTGGCTGTGGTTATTCAAACTGGTCATTTGTTTTTGTCTTTAATCTATTTGCTTAGCAGCAAACAGATGAAATGTTTGAAACAGAGATCTACCGACCACCAATGGAGTATCAGTATATCATTGATGACAGTCAGAACGGTGAGTTTTGTATGAATTATTTTTTTATTATGCTACATTTTTAGCTCTTTTATCCAGCACATATAAGTTAAGTTGATGATGCACGTATAATGCAGCTGTACTGTAATCCAAACTAAAGGTAAAAAGAAACAAATGAATATAGACTGCACTGCTGCTCCTCACTTGCCATTGTCATTCTTAATTACAAGTCATTAAAATAAAAGTCATCCAGAATTAATTAACCAAACAATAAACAAAAAAATCAAAACCACAGTCAGTATAAAATGTATAGTTCATACACATTTAACAGAATAAACACATATTGAAACACTTCAGGTTTTTCCCCAATAACCACAGAATACATTTTGCCTTATTTTACTTTCTTTCCCCCCTTTTGGCCTACGCCAACGAGGATACTTTGACTAAATTGCATTGTTTTTTTTCTTACATACAATTGGTTTCATAGATTTAACTGTCTGACCTCTTGCAAACGAAGTGTTATAACACCTTGAGAGGCCCACATAAACAGTGATCTAACGGATTAAAATCATACCCAGGGCAGCTGGGACTGAACTGTAAGGGGACGTTAGGAGAGCGAGCGAGTGGAACGGGCCGAGTGACCTTGCACAAAGCAGGAAACAGATGCCTCGTTCTGACAGGCAACAAAACTACACACGTAGAACGGCAAATATCCCCAAGGGTTTCTCTCAAAGCCAGATAATTTAGCATTTTAGCTATGTAGGCGTCTAAAATTTCATGCTAATAAGAGCAGCAGTTTCTGTCTGAGGATGATGGTGTCGGTTGCGTTTCGTTACTGTATTAAACTGTAAATTATATGTGATGAGGTTTAATCTGACCTTTGGTTAGACCTTTGTGTTATTTAGCCAGGCCTGTCGTCAGCAAACATGTGCTGATTTTCAAAGAAGTTAAATGACAAAGAAACTGAAAGTTGTTCAGAGTTTCATTATACTGCAGTGAATTTCTTTTGAAGTAACTTCATTTTGTTGAGTGAAGGAAAGTGTATGTTTATCCTGACAATGCACAGTATGGCTTGAATGAACACTACACTCTTAAAAATCCTTAAATTGGCATCAATAAAAGGTTATTTACAGTGGAAAAAAATCATCTTTACATTACTAAAATGTTCACACTATAAGAAACAAATGGTTCTTTTAAAAACTACTGAAACATCATTTAATGAACATAGGATGGTTGTTCTGTCTGACATCATTGCAAAAATGATTTTGAAACCTTAAAGACTGAAAATTCTGAAAAAGAACATACAAACTATCTACTGGCTCCAAAATACTTTTTTTTTGTAGAATATTGGAAACAAAAAACCTTGTTTTATTTCCTCATAAAGGTTCATGAAGAACCAGAGAGGTTTTCATGGTGGTGCCATTAAACAATTATTTTTGGTTCCCCAGAGAACCTTTTAGTGAAAAGTGCTTCAAAGAACCATTTTAACCATAATCATTTTTTATTTATTTAAATTTCAAATGTCTTTTATCAGCTTTTCTACATGGAATATCAATAATAACATTCATGTTATAATTATCCTTCTATGTTGTTGTTAACATAATCAAAAATAAACACTTCCCTCCCTCAACAGCCTAAAACTTCCAACTGAAAAAAACGAATTAAGTAAAAATAAACAATAAAGATAAATAATTAAAAAAAATAATTAAAAATTTAATAATAAAAGAATAATAAATATGTATTCATATATTATTGCTTAGCTTTAAAAAAAATCAAGAGAGTTAGCCAGCAGGTAATCTAAAAACGGGCACCACAACTTGTCAAAGGTCTTTAAAGATCCAGTAAGTGAATTTTTTTTCCAATTTAATGCAAGTAAACACTTCTTTTATCCATGACGCATTTCCACTTTAACAGTATGAGACGTCTTGCTAGTAAAGTAGTAAAAGCTAAAGCCTTTCGGACCAGCACTGAAGGTTAGCATCTACCGCCAACCCAAAAAAGGCCAAAAGTGGATTTGTATCCAGATCTATGTTAAACACGTCTTTCAAAGTTTTAAAATATATTTGAGTCTAATATTGAAATAATTTGGGGGTTTAACCACAATCTTAAAATAATAATAATAATAATAATAATAATAATAATAATAATAATCATCATCATCATCATCAGAAGAAGAAGAAGAAGAAAAACATTTTCCACTGTAAAAAACCTGGTGTGGACTTGGAGGACTGAAAAGTTTCCTCATGGAATAATCAATTCCAGTAAAGAACCTTTATTTTAGAGAGTGCAGTGGGGTTTATCTTTAGGGAATTAGATTGCTTACATTGAACATCTTTAAAAATTATAAATATAAAATCTGTGATGACATATAAATGTTCTATTTCGAGATTTAACTGCTGAATATAAGAGCATTAAACAACAAGCTTGAAGCTATTCAAAAACTGCAGAGGAAATGAGTGGTGGTGTGAACAGGAAAGACTCAGTGACACTCACAGCCCTAGTGCTGCTTACAGTGAGAAAGTAAATGTAATTTCTTGTGATAGATCGAAATGACAGAAAGAATAACTTGTTCATTTTTCAGTCAATGTTTCCAGCGTACAGAAGGAGCATGTGGCATATTGTCATATTTCTTTAGACTGTCAAACAATGCTTTCTTCTGACCCTCTCTTTCAACTTCAATGTCCATGTCTAGACCACTCTTGGGATTATAACACGCATCACATTCATCCAGTGGACTTCGAGAATCTGCCAGAGAGCCACTTCACAGAGCTACAGAGCGTGCAGTCACTACATGCGTCCAGTGTGCATCGCTTTCCAGATGTGGAGTCCAGCCATTTCATGGACCCAGGCCTGGGTAGCCATCACATCCCTCTGGCCACTCCACAGGTGAGACATACATCTCATATAAGTCTAATTATTGGTGATTAAACGTATCCGAACAAACACCTCTTAAATCTACAACTTTGGAATAAATAATTTTGGGTTTGGTTTATTTGGTGCATTGTGACGCGAATGGCTGTTGCTGGAGGTTTGTAGAAAGCATCTGTGCCCAGGCTATTGCTCAACTAAAGCCTTATCCTGACCAAAAGTCAATGCTGTCAACGTAACAGCAGTCTGCAAACTCATCAACTGCCATTACACAGAACATCCCCGCTTACACAAACAAAACCACTCTTTATTGTGACACTAACACACAAGCGAACGAATGCTGGATCTTTTCACTTTGCACACATAAACACACACACACAGTTGGTCACAATTATTAGCCCTATTTTTTTCTTTAAGCTCTGTTTAATGGAGAGATTTTTCAGCACATTTCTAAACAATAGTTTTAATAACTGATCTCTAATAACTGATTTTACCTTTGCCATGATGACAGTAAATAATATTTGACTAGATATTTTTCAAGATACTAGTATTTAAAGTGACTTTTACTAGGTTAATTAGGCAAGTCAATGTATAACAGTGATTTGTTCTGCAGCCATTTGGAAAAAATATTGCTTAAAGGGGCTAATAATATTAATAAAGCTTAAAAAATAATAATGCTTAAAATGTTTTTCAAAAAAATTAAAAACTGCTTTCATTCTAGCCGAAATAGAACAAATAAGTGTTTTCCCAGAAGAAAAAATATTTTAGGAAATACTGTGAAAATTCCTTGCTCTGTTAAACATCATTTGGGAAATATATATATATAAATATATATATATATATATATATATATATATATATATATATATATATATATATATATATATATATATAAAGAAAAATACAGGGGGCTAATAATTTTTACTTCAAAATTGAAGAAACACTTCCTCAAAGCCATAGAATAAAACAAACAAAAATATTTTTTTCAAACCCAATTCTAAAAAATCCAGTAAATACAGACAAAAGGTGAAATTCCAAGCCGTCTCTTAACTTAACTGTAAATTTGATCACTTTTAATGTCCTCATAATGTCCAACAACGATTACGTGTATATGATGTCTGGGTGCCACCCTGGACAATATTAACAAAACCTGAAGTTGTAATAAATCATAAAAATATGAGGAACATGTTATATTCGGAAGAGAAAACCACTAAATTTGCCTAAGTTATTTAAATGACAAATAAGCTAACTACAGTGAATCACGGTACATGGATTTTATTTTACAATGATTAAAAACTATAAATACGTAAACGCACAAGACATAAAGTCCGCATAGTCACATCAGTATTATCAGTTATTATTGTCCCTTGTACATTTAATCACATAGCAGACACTATAATACAAAGGGATGTGAAAATGAAGACAATGGAAGCAATGAAACCAATAATGGTCAAAACAAAATGCAATACTGTTTTGTATTTGATTAGAATAAACATGTCTACTTCATTATCGCTTATCAATATCATAAATGAAACAACTGAAATGTTGAACACATACAAAAATGTACATGCCCTATACACAACTATACTTAAGTTAACATTATATTATATTATATTATATTTTATTATATTATATTATATTGTATTTTATTATATTATATTATATTATATTATATTATATTATATTTTATTATATTATATTATATTATATTATATTATATTATATTATATTTTATTTTATTATATTATATTATATTTTATTATATCATATTATATTATATTATATTATATTTTATTTTATTTTATTATATCATATCATATCATATTATATTATATTATATTATATTTTATTATATTATATTATATTATATCATATCATATCATATCATATCATATTATATTATATTATATTATATCATATCATATTATATTAATTATATCATATTAATTATATTAATTATATTATATTATATTATATTATATTATATTATATTATATTATATTATGTTATGTTATGTTATATGATATTATGTTATATTATATTATATCATATCATATTAATTATATTAATTATATTATATTATATTATATTATATTATGTTATGTTATATTATATTATATTATATTATGTTATGTTATGTTATATGATATTATGTTATATTATATTATATCATATCATATTAATTATATTAATTATATTAATTATATTATATTATATTATATTATATTATATTATATTATATTATATTATATTATATTATATTATATTATATACATTTGATTAGAAAATCTACATCAACTCAAGGTTTAACAGCTTGTTTTTAGTAGTTTAGAAAATAGCTACACTCCAGAGACTTTCCATCTACATCTGTTTTGATTTTAAAAAGCTACGTTCTGTTTTGCTTGACCTTCTGGTGTAGTTTTTGCTGATACTTCACCAAAAAGAGGATATATGCTTTGTGTATTCATTATTGACTTCTCTGCGGTTAGAAAATGAAGGAGAACAGTGCAGTGATTGATTTTCCTTCCTTTGGTTGGAGCTCATCTCAAACACAGACTTTAACCATAAAGTCTGACACATAAGAGAGCTTTTCCTTTTAGACGCTCTTGAAGGAAGCAGAGATCCGTCCACTACAGACTGATATACTGCCTGTCAAACGGCTTCAGTCGCACAAGGTTAATAAATCTTGGGGGGAAAAAATTATAGATATACAGTGCTCAGCATAAATGAGTACACCCCATTTCTCAGTGAATATATGTAATATAGTTTAGTGTATTTGGGATATTTATTAAAATAATATTTTAGTCACAAACAACTTTAGAATTAGAAAGACAATACATATAAATGAATGCAAAATTTAAAGATAATTTTTAATATATTTTTGTTTCACTTGATTGTGGCTCTTTTTACGTGTATTATTTAATATTTTTCCCTGATATATAAATTTGCACTACATAATTTTGGACTGAATTATAAATTAATTTGTTAGACAAGCTCCAGATTTGGCTTCAGTACTGACTAATCTAATGTATATGCACAAGTATAATAGTGTGAAGCATCTAGAAAATATTGATTTATATGAAAGATATCTCCGGGCTGTAGTCATATATGCTGAGCACTGTATATAACTTTACATTTTAGATTATTTTATAATTTTTTTTACACTATGGATAAAATAAAAATAAATTAAAAAATAAGATTTTTAAAGGGATCCTTCACCCAAAGAATGGAAACAGTGTCATCATTTATTCTCCCTTCACTTGTTTTTTTTTTTTTTTTTTGGTGAACACCCAAGTGAATTTGAAGAAGTGTGAAAAACGGTAGCCATTTACATCCATAGTGTTTCTGCTTGTTTTCCTACCATGGATGTCAATGGCTACCATTGGTTTAGTAAAGTAAGAGTTAATTTAGATTTTTGGTAAAACTATCCCTTTTATATTTTTCTCTTAAGCTCACCGAGCTGAATTTACTTGATTAAAAATACAATAAGACATCAATATTCTGAAATATTATTACTAACTTAAAATTTTTTTTATTACTGTGGTGGCCTAGCCTAGGGTAGGAATCTTTCTCAGTTTATTAATAACTAATGCCACCACAGCAATGACATAACTCATTTACAAACAGCTTGCGGCACTGCAAACACTCTTGTTTAGCTTTACAAATTTATTGTCAGGATTTACTAAAGAAATAGTTAATTGTGCAGCTGACCTTCTTCAATGTGCATTTGTAGGAGTTTCCCTTTCAGACAACATTTATGGAAGGAGATTAGGCATGTCTTTTTAGTAAATCACACACACCTTATGTGCTGCACTAGACATTAGAAAATGAGCTGCTGTGTTTGTACCCTTTTTTTGCTCATTGTCAGCAGATCACTCATAAAAATCGGTGTTTTCATGGCAGTATGCACTGTAAAAAGTGATCAGTCCCTTTACCTAAAAAAGTTGGCAAACTCCTTTTATTTATTTTTTTGTTTATAATTGTGCAAATAGGTCATTTAATTAATATAAAGGCAATGGGTTTACTCACTATTTCTAAAGTAAAGCCAACTAATTGCCTTTTACAGTGTTTTTTTTTACAGTTTACAGTCTAGTCTAATACTTTCATTTACTGTAATTTTGTTACCGTAGTGTATTTTCAAAAGGCTGTTCTGTGAATTCAGCAGCAGTTAATCTGTTAGATTAGATTAGTTATTTACACCTCAACCCAATGACAGCTCTATTTTCTTTGCATTTAAGCCTTGCATGTACAAATATAAATCTCTGAGAACAGTAATGCAACTTCTTTAGCCGATGAAAAAAAGTGTCACTTTATCACACTGAAACTTGTTAACATCAGAAATGTATGAAATATTCACTGTTCTAAAAACAGGCAAGTCTTTAAAGACCTACGTGCACAAGTCACAATGTTTCTCAGCAGTGTTGGGGAAATATATTACAATGGTAAGTCAGTAAAAAAAGTAACTGCATGGTTACTTTTTACGCCAAGTACTGTAAAAGTATGTGGCAAGTTATTTATATTTTCTAAGAGTAAGATAAGCTTAAAATGTAATACCGTATATATTTTCCCCCAACACTGTTTCTCTATTTTCAATAGTGAAAATTGCAAAACACTTGCTGACAATCATGTGTTTTTGAGGACGCTCTCCTCAAGTCATCAGACTCTTTAACTGTCATGCCACAAGAAACTGCTGCCACAGCACTGAGCATGAGACTGCTATGTTTATTAACACTTTTGTAAATGCTTTTACAGGAAAGTGGTTTAACTGAAAAAAAGAGAGAAAAAGGGTGCTTTTTCTTCTGTAGCCCATCAAAAAATAATAATTTCTTAAAGGGGAAAACAATACTGACCTTAAAATAATTTTTTACTAATTTAAAAAACGGCTTTCATTCCAGCCAAACTTAAAGAAATAAGACTTGTATCATTTAAATAAAGTTTTAGGTATTAGCCTCCCTTTTAATTCTTTTTATCTTTTTTAAATATTTCCCAATTGAGGTTTAACAGAGCAAAGGAAATTTTCACAGTATGTCTGATAATGTTTTTTCTTCTGGAGAAAGTCTTTATTGTTTTAATTTGGCTAGAATAAAAGCAGTTTTAAAATTTTTAAATGAACATTTTAAGGTCAAAATTATTAGCCCCTTTAAGCTATATTTGTTTTCGATAGTCTACAGAACAAACCATCATTATACAATAACTTGCCTAATTACCCTAACCTGCCTAGTTAACCTAATTAACCTAGTTAAGCCTTTAAATGTCACCTTAAGCTGTATAGAAGTGTCTTGAACAATATCTAGTAAAATATTATTTACTGTCATCATGGCAAAGATAAAAGAATCAGTTATTAGAGATGAGTTATTAAAACTATTATGTTTGGAAATGTACTGAAAAAATCTTCTCTCTGTTAAACAGAAATTATAGAATAAAATAAACAGTGGGGGCTAATAAGTCAGGGGGGCTAAGAATTCTGACTTCATATATTAGGAAATACTTTGAAACTTTCCTCGCTCTGTTAAACATCACTTGGAAATTTTAAGAAAAAGAAAAAAATTTACAAGAGTGCTAATAATTTCAGCTTTATCTAGATAGAAATCAAACATTCAATATATTTCATTGCTCCAACATTGCAGCAATATATGAAAATATAAAGTACCACTTCTTAATGTTGAACAATGCTGAAGTCTTCGGATGACACATTTCAGACTACCTGATTTTACAGCCGTGCTTTCCTCAAGGATAGATCATTATTTGTGCCATTTATTGTGAATTTAGCCGTAATTCCACTCTTCAAAATGAAGCTTTACAGATTACATAATGAGAACTGTAGTGAGTGATGTATTCTTTACTTTTAGATCAATATTAGATTACTGGTGATCTAACTGGTTCATGACCTAAATATGATGGTATTATCAAGATCATATTCAACAAACAAAGTTTCCCAAACTAGGGTAAATTAAGGGTTGTTATGAGCTAGAAATACATTAACAAACTAAATTCTAGAATTTTTAAATTAGAATTGATTTATTATTTTAAAATAAAAATAAAGTAAAATGCTTAAACACCAAAAATGTTTATATTTTATTTATCTTTATGTTAGCGTGTCAGTATTATAAATATTTAAAGATAAATGACAGTGGGGTTTTTTAGACAGGAAAATTTTAAAGAGAATAATGTCCTCCCTGATGCTGCCAAACTGTTTAGGCAGACAGGTAAGTATGAGTCAGTAGATCAGAGAAAAATTTGTAAAACAGTTCTTGTATAGGACTTGCAGTAAATACAGCAGATACCCAAAAAGGCTGGGGAATATTCAAAATTCATGTCTACTTTCGTCATAAAAATCCCTTTCAGTTAATAGTTCATGCAAGCTGAAATGGCAGAAAGCCCAATGTTTCTCTTTATTTAATAAAGGTATAAGATGTTATTATGAGTATACAGGAATAAAAGATGAGCCTTGCCCTTTACAGTTTCAAATGATGGTGCTTTTAATCTGGAATGCTCAAAAATGTTGATTTAACACACACACACATATTACTTGCTGCCAAGCAATGTTAGATGTTTCTTTTGGAGAAAGGTTCTGTACTAAGTTAGTGCTTATTTTAACTGTACTACTTTTTAAAATCATTATTCTTTACAGAACCAGAATGATATTCTATGGACTATGTAGTTAAATTTGATGATTTTAGTAAAAAACTTCATTTCTTTACACTTTAATCTGATAGTTTTGACATTGTTGACTAACTAATATTATAGTATTAGCAGACTGTTGTTATGGTTAGTAGTATGAGTTGACACACTTGTAAATGAACATCTAAAACATAGAATCGAATGTCTAAAAGGGACCACTAAATTAAACCCTTACCCTGTATGCCCTCTGATAATTGTGTTGACAGATGACATACTTGCCCCGGACATCAGTGTGTTACCCTCACAATGTACAGCCGTCTCCTCTCCAACGCAGCTCAGATGAGGAAGATCCCAGCAGTCGCAGTCCTCCATTAGAAGTGTCCGATGAGGAGTGTATGAGAGACCACATCACCTCTACAACGGGAGGAGAGCATGGTGAGGAGAAAGAGCAATCGCACTTCACTTTAAACAATCATGATCTGTGGAAAGTAGGCATGGGCAGGTATAAGATTCTGACGGTATGATAATCTTGGATAAAAAATATCATGGTTTGACGGTATTGTGATTACTGCTCTAAAATATATAGTTTTTTAATTTTGTAAAGTAAAAAACTAAAACTTTGTGCCCTTTGAACACATCACATTTTATTTTGAGAAACATTTAAAATATTTTGAAACAGTAAACATGTCAGGTTGAATAATGAAAATCAATCCCTGACTTCAGCTCTCTTCAGTAGTTTCTAAAACACACATTTCTTTACAATTTAAAACTGCATCTTTGGGTTTCTTTTCTGCTGGAGATACTGTTGTCCTAAAAAACATAAACAAAACATCTTACATATACCATAGGAACGGTATAGCATAAAATTTTGGCGGTTTTAAAACCTTAACTTTTCCAAACTGTGGTATCCCTTGAAAACGGTTATCGTCCCATGCCTAGTGGAAAGGGGATTGGCCATGCAAACCCAACCAAGATTTAAAGGCCCTAATATACTTGATGGTTCATGAAGTTCATTTTGCCATAAGAATTCAAGTAAAGGTAAAAGTGTAGACCAGGGGTTCTCAAAGTCTCAGTTCAACAGTCCATATTTGAATTAGTGTCAAAGGTCTGGAAAATTTGGTTAAAACAAAACTTGATTTTAATAAACATGCATACACATAATTTAACCAATAAAAAATTAAATGCCTTTCCCATTTAGTAATACAGTAATAACGTACAGCAAAATGACAAGTGACAATTTAACAATATGCAATGTTTCTTAAAAAACAGAGGTAGGTCAAAAGCAACAGTGCAAAATAAAGTGCAAAATAAAGAATTTTCTTTGACATCCTCACTCATTGAAAAGCTCACTGTGGTGAAGTGTCGTCTGATTATGACAAACGTCATGTGCTGACTGGTTGTCATGACAACAAGTGGCACACAGAAAAAGTAACGCTTTTGGTTTCGGACTATTGAATTCTCCCTGGAGTTTGCACTTTGAGAAGAACTAGTATACACACTCCAGTCATGTAAAGAATTGTCAAATTAACTTGTATAGACTTTTATAAATAGAGATCCTTTATTGGCATTGATGATTCCATGAAGAACCTTCAACACCCACTGAATTGTTTCATTTCACAAGAGATTCTTTGGATTATTAAAATCTATGAAACAAAAGCTTTCTCCTATGGCAATACTGTGAAAACCTCATCTTGGTTCTTCTGGCATCATTGTGTTTAGAAGTGTAGCACCTTTACAGACTTACACTTCTATTTCTACCAAAAAAAAAGCTGATTTCTAATGTTCATACATTTATTTGTTTCATCTACCTTCAATGAACTGAATTAGAGAAGATTTCTTCCCACCTACCTACAAATTACATCATCATCACCATGGACCAACTGTAGCTTGTTGATGTTTACAAAAGTATGTTGTTTTCTGAAAAATCACCTTACGATACGGGACAGTGTAAATGTATTTACTAACATGATCACAGAATGAACATTGCTTTTATCGTGTATATATATATATATATATATATATATATATATATATATATATATATATATATATATATATATATATATATATATATATATATATAACACATTGAAATATTTAGTCATTGTAGCCTACACACACACACATACACACATACATATATACATATATATATATATATATATATATATATACTATACACACATATATAGGTTTAGTTTTTTTCCCACTGCAAATGTTTACTGCTGTAGCCTATATATCTATATTTATATCTCTCTCTCCCTATATATATATATATATATATATATATATATATATATATATATATATATATATGTGTGTGTGTGTGTGTGTGCTACATTGACCTTTCAATGACTATATAGACTATAAAGGCTTTCAATGACTAACCCTAACAAAGATGAATAAATACTATAACTGTATTGTTTTTCGTTTCTTGTTCATGTTAGTAAAAACATTAACTACATGTCCTTTATTGTGAATTGTGAACATTTAAACTCATGAAACAAACCTGATTTTGTTCAAAATGACTCCACACCAATAGTTTCTTAAATTTGTCTTGAAGTATGTTGGGACCTTGGTGTTGTGTGAAGCAGTATTGTCAGTAATTGTTGACTACTGTGATTGGTTACACTTTGAATGATCTCTTTTTACATTTTATTGCCTTTGTAACTTTGTGTCGAGTAATGTCTAGAATATTAGTAGACAGTGAGGTTAGACCTGGGGTTGTAGGACACTGAATGTCTGTTGTGTGACCATCAAAATAAAGTGTTATTAGATATTAATGAGACCGTCTACTAATACTTACTACTAGTTGACCAGAATGTCTACAGGGGACCTTCAGAATAAAGTTTGTACCTGTGAACTTCTAGACGTAAGTCTTCATTTCCTTTGTTTTTCAAGGTAACAAGAAGAAAATTCGCTTGTATCAGTTCCTGCTTGACCTTCTGCGAAATGGAGACATGAAGGACAGCATCTGGTGGGTGGATCGAGAAAAAGGAACATTCCAATTCTCGTCCAAGCACAAAGAGGTTTTAGCCAACCGATGGGGCATCCAGAAGGGCAACCGGAAGAAGATGACCTACCAGAAGATGGCAAGAGCACTGAGAAACTACGGAAAGACAGGAGAGGTCAAGAAGATCAAGAAAAAACTCACCTATCAGTTCAGTGGGGAGGTCCTCGGGAAGAGCCACACAGACAGAAAGCATTACATGTAAACATATTTGTAAAAAGGACTGTAAAAAACAAGAGAGAAGCTATTTTTTCTCTATGAAAACAACAAATAAGACTCTCTCAAGCCTGAACCCTTTGCATTAACGCCTTCGCATTAATGAAGTCAATATAAGTACACATATTTAAAATGGCAGACACGATGACCAAACTAGGTAAATTTAAGAAATTAGTAAAGACAGTTCACCACCACGCATGATGGAAAAAAAAAATCACAAAAATACAAAAAGCAGAAGTGAAAACCAATGACACAGCCTCACGGAAAACTCTGTCACGTCTGGGTAGCGCGAGCACAAGCGCACACACACACACACACACACATAGATCTCTGCCCATATTTGAACTGTCTTTAAGTAAATTTGTAATATTTAATAATTATTGGTCTGGTTTCTATAATTGTCAATATAAAGTGTGCAGCATGTTTTCTGTCAACATTGTGTTCAAAAAGTTGGATTATCAGGACAATTACTCAGCAATGCATTAACATATATTAATATAATGTTAAATTTAAACAAGAAGCTTAAAAACTGTTGGAAAACACAAATAATATTTTACAAACATTGAATTTATTTTATTTGTATTTTTTGAGATTGAAAGATTTCAGACGCTGTGCTTCACTCATGGAACTGAGTGTTTATTATCCATTTGTGACAGAATTCCTAAAAACCTCCATTAACTTTTTTGGTATAGACAGACCACGTCAGATATCATTTCATATGAGTTGTTTTTGAATGTTCGTGCTTTTCAACATTAGGAATAAGCTAAAAGAATTTTTTTAAATAAGATATAATACTCTACAAAATGTATCAAACTAAGCATTACTTCTGAGCAGTGTAAACCGCACCCTTTACACTGACAGCAAACAGCCCGTCAGCGCCCCCTATCAGTCAGAAACACCAAAATCACATATTTAAATAGCACATCATGAAAGTTCTCTGATTACCCATATGCAACATAAAAAATAAGAAAACAGTAAAAAAGTGGTTGCTGTGGAAAACATCTTTCACAGATTCATTCAGTGATTCTGTACTTTCAGAGTGTGTCATTATGCAGACATGCTCTACAATCAGAGTCCATTTTTTAGGATACGACGCTGCTTTTCATTTGAATAAAACAATCAAGTATTCTTCTGTGTGCTGGAGGGCTTGACAAGAGGAACATACCACTGCAGGTAAAAGGGAGATATAAATCAGAGATTATCATAGGCTTTGAGTTACAGTATGCTAAAGTAGAATGTGTTTACCTCTTCTGTCATCCCTGCTGTCTTCCTTCCGTCTGTGTTGAAAGGAGGCTTCAGAAATCCTTTAAAATGCAATTTCACCAATTCATGAAACGTTTTCAGGGAGTCCTAGAATGTATTGAAGAAAAGTTTGTTTTAGAGATGAGGACACAGACTAAGCTCATATTACTCTTTATTTTCAAAAAGGTTATTTGCTAAGTGTATTTTAAAATAAAATATGACTTTAAGATTAAATCATTCACACAAATAAAAATAACAAATACAATTTGTCAATATAGTTCCTAAATATTAGCAACACTTTGGGGAAAAAAAATTGTACAGAGTTTAAGGTTAAAATAACTCGATCACACTTTATTTTGATGGTGTTTTTGTTGAATTTAAGTTACATTGCAACTAATTCTCATTAGATTATAAGTAGACTGTTAGGTTGTGGTTAGGGTTAGTGTAAGTTGACATGTACTTGCTACGTTTCTTATAGTCAGTTAAATGTCTGTTGAAGGAGCAATATCAGCAGATATTAAGCAGACAGTCTACTAATACTCAAATGGACCATCAAAAAAACAAGTTACCAGTAACTCTGTTACCAATTACTATAATATGAAAGTAACACTTTTTGGTACCTTCTGATCGCAATGTAAAAAGTTTACAATACTTCTGTACTTTAGTCTTGTTTTTCAGAACAGACGATTGTTAAATCAATATACTTGGGAAGCTAATTTACCTTCTTTTAGTGATATTGATTATAGGTCCATTGAAGCGCTTTGAAATGTGCATTTTTATGCGATGTTTGATGCAATCTTAACTGAAAAATGAAGAGAGGGTGGGACAGAGTAGCTCCTCCCCTTTTTAAAAAGTAGCCAATAGTGTTTTGTTTTATCACAGCTCTGACAGTGAGTGGTTGAGATCAAGCACATCAACTGAAAAGCAAACGAAAAGCATCTTGAAGGGGGCGGGGCATGTCACACTAGAGAGCATAAATGGTCAAGCTATGATGAGAAACTGAAGTATGAGGTGATGAGGAAAAAAAAGTTGATCCATTTAGACAGAAGTGACAAACTGCAAGCTTTACATGTTTATATTGGTTTTATATCTACTAAACGTGAAGTTTGTCACTTTTGGAGCACACCAACATATAATGTCTTTAAAACTAACAGACTGAAACTAACATCTAAGTTCTTTATTTTAATTTCATAAAACCTTTAAAATTAAGTTTGCTTGATAAAAAAACAATAATAACATTTTTTAAAGAATAATAAATATTTATGTGTGTCCATGGACCAAAAATAAGTCACAGGTACAGTAAAATTTGTCAACAATACATAGTATGGGTTATAATTATACATTTTTTCTTTTATACAAAAAAAATCATTAGAAAATTAAGTAAAGATCAAGTTACATGAAGATATGTAAATTTCCTACTGTAAATATTTTAAAATAAAGGTTTTAGATTTTTTCTCAATATTTGATTTTGCGATTATCTCAGTAGTTTGATTTTCTTTTAACCATCAGATTACACATTTTCAATAGCTGTCTCAGCCAAATATTGTCCTTTCATAACAAAGTATAATGCAACAACAGAAAGCTTATTTATTTATAAATTTATATCAAATGTAAAAAAAAATCGGGACGTGTGACATTTAATGGTCTAGGGTTTATTATTTTATTAATAAACACTTTTTTAAAATAAATAAAAAATGAAAAATGTAGATACAGCTGAGTGCCAGTGTTTGAAGGACAATGGTATAAATGTACTGAAAAACAAAAATACTAAAGAAGGTTGTCTTTATTGTAGAGCATGCAACCTTCTAAATCCATGACTTTATAAACTTAAGACATTTTGCTCTGATTTAAGGGCTTAAAGTGTGGAAAACAACATTTTTAAGACACAGAAACCATCAATAAGGTCACTTCCAGGAAGCTTCATCGACCATTTGATCATTTATATAATTTGTAAAGAAATCTGAGCTGTTAAATCTATTACCCGTCCTTCTTTTGAGCAGATATACGTAAACCATCTCAGCCCAGCAGCCACATGTGTGATCTCATCTGCATAAATCACCTCCAACACCTTCACCGAGCTCTGGTCTCCCTGCGCGGCGAAGCGAGACAGCGTCTGAGGATGAACATCTAAACCCCTAGTCGAAAACAATGCAAATACATGACTACATACATAGACATACATACATGAAATTAACTATCAGACATGAGATGTCTTACCTGGCCTCATGGACCATGTGCACTATAGCTAATCTTGACAAAACGTCATGAGATGTATCTGTTGCAGACTGCCATAAACCTTTTAAAAGCATTAAGAGAAAGATTGAACAACTTACACCTCCTTGTTCTAAGTAAATGCGTCACAATCATAAAAAACACTGACCATTGTGGACTGGCAAAGCACCAAAGAAGCTGCCAAGTTCTGTAATCCTTTGCTCTAGTAACTGATAATGCTGCGATGGAGAAAGTGATGTCAGGTTAATATAGATTATTTAAAAATTTAGCCTAAAGAATTTAAACATCAACATACCAACCTTTGCTTCATCTCCCGCAACTTTGACAAAGTCATCGAAGAACTGGCGAGGTAATGGCTCTCCAGTGCTCAGTCTAAATGTAGAAAATCTCGCTATCACGTCCCAGGACAGGTCTATTGCCCACTGCTCTATATTAGCAAGTGAGTGCAGTAAGGCAATCCGACTCGCCTGGTGGAACACAAACACATTTTACTTTAACCCTTGTGTGTTGTTGAGGATATTTTCATCCACTCTGGTGTATCGTGTGTGAATGTGTGTGTGAGAGAGAGACCTGCGCACTTACCTTTATATGTCTGTAAAACATCTAAATAAGCAGCTCAGAACATACTAAACATAGTAAGTGTATTTATGCAAACACAACACACTATAATCTGCTGGTTAGTCCATAGAACTCCATATAAAAGCCAGAAACTTTTTTGCACAGGTCTATCTTAAGGGTTACTGCTGCCAACTGATGATCAACAGTAAAAATTACACATTTTTCTGCTTCCCATCAGCGAAAACCTCCAAAAATCAAGAATGCTGTCATGGCTTTGCAATCAAAATATATAATTATAATGGAAGTCAATGGGGCAAAAACAGCCACTAACATAATGAAAGCATAGTAAATCTGTACAGTACACAAGGGTTTGTGCTGGAATTATTCTGTATGATTTTTTGAAAGTTTTAGAGTGGACAAAAAAATGATCCCCCCCAAAAAAAATATTTAAAAAAAATCACAGTGTATGATGGTCACTTTTTTTGGCTTAAAACTATGATTCAACAGAATCAGAGGATTTCAAGGATGTTTGACACTCAAATTTAGAACTAAGTGTGAGCAATACTGACATCATTTTTTTTTCAATAATGCTGTGTTCATTTTGACAGAAATTTTTCTTCAGTTTCAGTCTTACTGTCATACACCTGGCACAATAAGGCGCAAGATATGTTTGGCGCGTTTTGTCGCTATTTTCAGACCAGCGCAACCGTAATTTTTCCCATTTTGCACCACATTGTTTAAATAGCAAATCCATTTGTGCCAATTTGTAGACTTATGGGTCTGCCGGTCTATAAAGGAGGTGTGTTAAGGCGCATTGTTGGCACATTGCTATTTTGAAGAACTGAAATAGAGCACGCCATTGTTCATCTAAAAGCTGCTCCAAAGTCCAGTGCAGAGCGCTTTAGTTATGCGCCTATGCAATACACAAATATCTTTATGTATGAAAAAAATTAAAGGATTAAAATGCTACAAAAATTATTATTTACTGCATAAATATAAAAACCACTACCTCCATGCCTTCTTTATGTCAGAGGGCATTTTTCAGTTTAATCATGACAATTTGGATTTGTACAATGTCATTATTATAGCAGCATTATTTATTATATGCATATTGATATTTGTTTTAATAAAAACAAGTTTAGATTTGTATACCTGTTGGGTTTTGGAGACGTATGCGTCACTATTTAGGGCATAAAAACAGGTCCTGTGTTTGGATATAACTCAGTTTTTTGACCATACTTCGTTATTATTGTTCATTTATTCTTTAGTGTTGAAACAAATCTTTGCGCTTAACAAACTAAATTAAATATGTAGACTAATGGATGTCTTCAGTGGAGTGAGTACAACACCTTTCCTTATCCACGAAAGTAAAGGAGTAAAGTAAAGAGTAAAAGTAAAAGAAAGAGAAAGTAAAGAGTTGGAATGGAGGAGGCTAGTTCTTTATCCTCGCGCTGCAGATGGTCTGTGTCACTGTTTTCTCGCTAGTAAAGCATTCAGTTTTTTCCTCTTCCAAAGTCTGTCAAGTAAATAGCAAATGAGACATGAAACTGATTCTTAAAGAGAATAGGAGATGAGAGTCTGATTGGTTTGAGGCACACTATGCTCAAAACACACCCATAACTCATTAAGAGAGTAAGCACAACCCTGTTAGACCATGTGCCATGGCGCAGAGCGTACTTTCATCCTTAAAATGGCAAACATGGATTCGAACATGCCCTGATTTTTTTGCGCGATGCTATTTAGACTTAGTGCCTAGATCATTAAAATAGAACCCTTAGTCTTAAACACTCCCTAAATGCTATTTTAATTTTAGTCATATTTTAGTCTTCTCCATGCATTGTAGTTTTTGTCAACCACATTTCATATGCATTTAGTCAACTACATCTGCTCAATCTGCTCATTATATTGAGGGATTCGGATTTATACCTTCCAATCCATCTCAGCATGGATCAACGATTTATCCTTTTTGCATCATCCTGTTTCTCATTAGCTTTATTAAATATGATTATTTGATTATTTAAATGAGTATTTAACTTTGAAATGATTTTAACTAATGAAGAAGTTAGCACACTGCTCTATGTAAGAATGTTCAGTGCATTTGCCTGTCTCTGTTTAACTTTTTCAGGAGCCACCAAACTAGGTCAGAGGTCACGGAGACCTTGAGTGGAACTGAGGGCTGAGGACTGGAAGCAACTACTTCTATTGTTATTTCTATTTCTATATATCTAAAATGTCTAAAGTGATTTTGCTATTTTTACGGTAAATTCTTTTAAAGTGATTCTACTTTTTATTCAAGATAGACTTTGTGTAGTAAGGACATAACCGCCTGAATGTAGATTATACCGGTTTTTAACCAGTTTTGATAAAGACGGCTGAGAGTACACTCAGCCTTGGATAAGAAACAGATTATACTTTAAGTGTGTGTGTTCTATTTGATTGTGGATCCGTTTCACAAGTCTGGAGTCAGCTCTAAACAGTCTAGTGGATGTCTGATGTTTATGCTTAAGATATTGTTCAGAATTGTACGCACACACCCTACATGGAAATTTTCCTAGTCTATCTGTGTTTTAACCAATCAGGTTAGAACACCTATATGTATGACGCAGTTACTGATGTTATGTGAGACTATAATTGTTATTGATTTGTGATTGTAAGCAGAGTGGCCTAGGAACTCATTACGAGTGTTAAAGCTGGCTTCTGCTGATGAAACTGCAAACTATCTTCAGTAAACTTTATTTATTTATTTATTTGAATCTCTGACTCCGGCTGTTCTTCATCTGACAGACTGGTTATTCTATGGGTCAAAATTGTAAATTACCCCTTACAATATATCCCTAAAGAACATTCTTATTAACATGAAAAATATTATTCTTTCACTGATAAAGTGAAACGACAAAAACAATGACAAAAATGTACTGACATTTTCTTCAACGAATAAAGATGAAATGTAAATGTATAGGGGAATATGTGTTAAAGGAATGAATTGTGAGGTGAGCACAGCTGTAATGTAGCCTACACTGATCTGGACATAAGCAATCATTTGCTGTATGCCTTATTAAATGTCCAAAAATGTCAACATGTGGGAGAAGAAAACACTAAGAGCAGTTATAAATAAATCCTAATTCTGAGAGAGAGCAAAAGACTTTTGCAGATTCATCAAAATACCATCAGATTTGCTTTTTAGTAATATGCCAGTTGTATTAATCAACTTTAAATAAACTTCTAAACTAAAAGCATCTGATTCTGTCTTATACAGTAAACTTGCCATAATATGCTCTTACTTTCATTTTTCGATTTGGCGATTGTGCACATATACATACTTTGATTTCAATTTTTTCAATTCACCTTTATTTGTATAGCGCTTATACAATGTAGATTGTGTCAAAGCAGCTTCACATAAAAGGTCATAGTAAATAGGAACAGTGTAGTTCAGTTTTAGTGTTTAAGTTCAGTTCAGTTCAGTTGAGCTCAGTTCAGTGTGGTTTAAATCACTACTGAGAGTCCAAACACTGAAGAGCAAATCCAACGATGCGCAGCTCTACAGATCCCGAACCATGCAAGCCAGTGGCGACAGCGGAGAGGGGAAAAAAAACTTCACTAATTGGCGAAAGTGAAGAAAAAAAACCTTGAGAGAAACCAGACTCAGTTGGGCACGACCATTTAATTTCTCCGCTGGCCAAACGTCTTGTGCAGAGCTGCAGTCTCAGCGGCGGAGGCTGGCCTCAGCGAAGACTCGTCTGTCTCTTGAGCGTCACAGGAATCAGTCTCATGTTCCACTCCTCCATGACCACCACAGTAGCTGCTCAGGATACGGCCCGGTCCAGGATATGGAAACCTTGGGATCATCTCGTCGTTGGTCTTGGATCGAATCAGTGACTCTGCATACTCTGAGGGCCAAATGGTTGGTAAGTAAGACATACTTGCCAAATGGTAAGTAAGAGATTGTTGTGGCAAGTTGTATAGGGCAGATGAAAGGGCATTAAAATGGCATTGCGCACTGTTCAACTTAAATTGAATAATATTGGCATATTACTAAAAACCAAATCATCTGAATGTGATCTGCGATCTCAGTGAGATCTGTAAACATCACTGATGCCATTCTGATGAACGATGTCTTCACTCAAGAATAAGTCTTTTGTGTAGAAATGCATTCCAGGTGTGCTTCAAATTTATTTATAGCTGCTCTTAGCTTTTCTTCTCCCACACATTGTTTTTTTTTGCTCAGTTTACATGTAGCCTACATTACATGAGATCTGGATTATAAGTGTGCATTATTTTATTTATATTTAAACATGCATAGATTTAAACTCATGCAAGTTGGATAAACAAGTGTTCTGTTGATGTATACTTTGTTAGGGTAGGACAATTTTGGGCCGAGGTACAACTATTTGAAAATCTGGAGGGTTTAAAAAAATCTAAATTTAGAGAAAATACGTTTTACATTTGTCTACAATAAGGATGCTTTATGTAAGCTTTTTTTACTCCTCTAAAGCATAACAAAAACTATATGTCTGCAGATATTTAAGAAACATACTATATGTGAGCATACTGCACCTTTAAGAGCTAAGCAATGCACATTAACAATCTAAAAATTAGTTTTTATATATTTACATGACGAATTTGACTAAATATCTTCATAGAGCATGATTTTTAAATAATGTATTGTATTTTGGACCTTTACCAAAAATGTACATGTGCAACATATTTTGTTGACAAAAATGTCAAATTGATGTCATAGTTTTTGCCATTCAAAAGAATATTTTTTTTTCTGTTGTTGATGAAAAATATGACGAAAAGTACTTGTCAACATGTTTAACACTGCAATAACGATAATGAAATAATGTGCTGGCACCTTGGGCTGGTTTAGACCCATCATGGATAAATAAACATGACACTAAAACAGCCAGAAGAGACAAGTCGAACTTAAGTAATTAACTGAAACATCAAAAAAATTCTGACTCCCTGAGAATGGATGCAAGTGACTTTAGGAATGGATCACTGAATTTTTCTCAAGTAAAAAAATCTAAAACGAAGTGTTCAAAAACAGATTCATTCAACTAATGCTCTGCTCCAGTGTGTTTGTTTGGAAATATTTTGTTCACCAAAAAAACAGTCAATGTTGTGTTTAAAATGCAGTTCACTCTATGTTATACACTTGTTTATTCAACTGTTGTATAAAATCAAAAGTGCACATTAATATTTGGAAAAATACCACTTGTCTCAGTGTTATTGCTTCACTATATATTAACTATAAAACAACAAAAATGGAATGAATATTTAATCAATATATAATTGTGTATTCTAGTCTTTATGTAATCCTTCTTTATTTCCCTTCTCACCGTAGATGTGATACGGTGCCTAAAACAAAATTTACCAAAGTGCCACCTTTGCCCCGTTTGATTTTTCCAGGCTCCACGACAGTCAGATTATCTTTTCTGCTGGGCTGTACAGGAGGACTGGCCACCCCGGTTTCTGTTATTTTCCCACTGTTCCAGTTCTCTTGTACCATCTTGGTCAGTGTAACCTACACATCACAGAAAAACAAACAGCAGAAGTCTTATGATGATTAATCATGAGAGCAGTCTGATGAAACTGTGCAGAGGTGGATGATACAGTTTATTTAAAGGATATTTCCAAACCTTTTCCTGTGGGTCTGGGGTGTGGAGGATTTTGGTGGCCCACATGCAAAGGGTGTTTTCAGCAGAGTTTATTTCCATGGGCAAACTGTCTGCAAGGAAAATCACAGACATGTATTGTGTACTATAATAATATATATCCACAATAAATATTTAAAGTGCTCAGCAACAAATATTTGTATAAATTTCTCAGTGAATATATGTTATATATTTAGTGCGTTCAAATAAAAGAGATGTATTTAATAGATATATTTATTAAAATAATATTTTTGTCATCAAACATTTGTGGAAATAAAAAGATCATACACTTAAAATTCAAGCGAAATATTGCAAAAGAAGTTACAAACTACAAAATTTCAAGTGATTTTAAAAATATTTTTGGCTTTTTTGATTTTTCCTCTTTTTAACATTTTTATTCAATATTTTTAAAATAAATTTATTTGGGAGTTAAAAAAATAAATAAATTTTGCAAATAAATTTGGGAGTTATTTTTTGGGTGTAAATTTTTGGACTGTTACCATAATTTTTTGTTAGATGAGAATATTAATTTAAAAGAGAGATTTGTGAGGGGTGTACTTATATTTGCTGAGCACCATATATGCTCTGTTAATGCTTACCTTGGTGGGTTATCTTTGTCACTGGGATAGGACAGAGGGACAGTGTGTTTTGAGTGTTTATATAAACTTTTCCATACAGTACACGCACATCATACACTTGATTCTGGTAAAATAATTAAAAATACATCAAGAATGCTGACTGAAAGTTTGGTCACTTTACATTACATAGATATTTCACCCCAAAATTTAATTATTTAGTAATTCTGATGAGTATAATTAACTTTCTACTGCAGAATACAAAATGAACAGTGTTATGTTGTCAACCAAACAATAATAATGAGCACCGACTTCATTTTTACAGGGGGAAAAACCCACTGAGAAAACACTTTTTTCTAATAAAAAAGATTCATCTTTTATGTTTGAAAGAAATAATTAAATTCAATCAGTTTTGGATTGTGGCATGAGGGTGACAATGAGTTCATTTTTGGATGAACTATCATTTTAATATAAAATATTACCTGTAGGCCAGAGGAAGAGGAACCAGTTTCAAGGCTGAAATCGAAGTAATGCCATGGGCAAATCAATGCCAGTTTCCCATTGCCTAGATCCTCAATATCCCCTTGCTCAAGTGGGCCACCTGTTGAACAATATTTCACAATATTCATTAATCATAATTTCACTGAGTATGTTTCCCAATGATCAGATTTTAATACGACTGAGACAATACTCTGATTAAGAGTCTACCATGTAAACAGCGATTTTGGATTTATTGAATCCGATTAAAGTCATAATTGAACTAAACAGAAATCAAATTTAGATATGTGGAGTATGCCGATTTTAGTCGCATTATTAAAGTGTAGTATAGACATGTAAACACTGCAATCAAACTATTACCGTCATGTAAGGTCATGTACTGACAGGATAGTCTGTACACACACAAATGCAGAGGTTTTTTCCCCCATGAGGTGTGCGGTATCAAATTCCATTAAAACAACACTCTTCCAGCAGTTCATACTCGCATTCAATATCTGGTTTGTCACAGGGGCATGTAGGAAATATTCCTGAATGAAAGTGAAAGTGCCGAACTGCAGTTAAAGTTGAAAATTAAAAAACGAAACACCTGAAATTACATGAAACTCTGGAGGAAAAGTGAATGCGTGGTGACGCAATGACATTGATTGAATTGTGGGCTATAACATGTAAAAAGGGATCATTCAAAAAGCAACTCATGTAAACACCTTAACCATATTATTGTCTTATTCAGATTAAGGCAAATAATTTGATTACAGATGTCCATGTAAACGTAGTCACTGTGGCACTTTTTATGTCAAAAATGTTTTACACTTATGTTAAAACCAGCCCGATCTAACAAGGAAATGTAGCTGTTTTACATACTGTCATTCATTCGTATGAAAACATATGATGTATATAAGGAGGAGTGGCCTCAAATCCCACCTCTAACCCTCATTGGGGATGGGCAAATCATGCAAAATGTATGAATGTGATTGAACAAGTTAGTTCCAGTCATCCACTAAATCAAATTGTGTATGAACATGTATGAAGATGTTTTTAGGGAAAAAAGTCCATGCAGTAAATATCAGTCGTCATCAATAGTGCTTACCACAATTTTTCAAAATATCTTCTTTTGTTTTTATAGAAGAAACAGGGTAGATGCAACATGTGGATGACTGGGTAATGATATTATTTTAATTTTATGTGTACTGTCTGTCGAGTGAGCATTACTCACTTAAAAGAAAGGCAAACAAAAAGCAAAAATGAAATATGTAATTCAGTAATATGGCATCCAAGCTGATGTCCCTGTTGACACTAATGGTTAAACTAGTGGTAAAAGTAGGAAGGTTAGAACAGACATAAACAGACACCAGTTAGCCATATTGTGTTTTGCTAAATATTGTTTTGTATTGGAGGGCTTAACGATTAAAAATACTGGTTCAAAATGTATTTATCATATAAAACAACAAATGACATTGTATTTCAAAAACAAAGTCAAATAGTTATGAATGTCAAATTAAATTAAATAATTAGAACTAGATAGATCAATAAGAGTTAAGTGTCAACTGACCTTCATGTGGGCACGATGAGTCCATAGCCCAGAACTGATCATCCTCTGTATGCACCAGCACTACATGCTCTCCGTCATCTGAGTAAAACCTTTAAGAGTTTTAACATTTTCAGAAAATATCGGAGTGTGTTACACTTATGATATATTTTCAGTGAGGACATAAACACATTTCATTTCAATTATCTGTTTCTACACTCAAAAATAATGATCTTTGCTGAATAATGATGAAAAAACTGCTTGACCAGCCTGGTTTTAGAGGGGTTTTGGCCACTTCCAGGCTGGGTTCAGCTAAAACCAGTTTGAGCAGCCTGGTTTAAGCTAGACATAGCTGGTTTTGGCTGGGCTCCCAGCCTGGCTAGGCTGGTCAAGCGGGTTTTAGCTGGTCATCTCCCAGCCTGACCAGCTAAGACCAGGCTGGACATGGCTGGAAACCAGCCTGGAAGTGACCAAAAGCCTAGGATGTTTAAGCAGATTTTTTCCAGTAGGGATGAGATGAAACAACACAGTTCTTAAGTTTTTTGGGGGGACAACTTAATTGTATTATGTTTAATCCACTTAAATTTGTAAAACCATTTAAGTTAAGTTAATCGGTGTGTTGGGACAACATAAAGAATTTGTTTGGACCCCTGCATTTCATACAGTGCATTTCAAACCCTATTTTCAGCATGACAGCTTTTCAAAATAGATGCGTTTAATAGTTTTCGTCTAATTACACGTGCAATTATAAGCAGACTTATTTTTTTAGACTCGGCCATTCTTTAAAACAGTTTAACAGCATCATGTGCTCGCGAGTACGCTATTAGACAATGGCATGCGCTTACTTCGTGCAAGGTGACTTAAATTCAGATTTGTCTCCCACACACTGCCAGTTTCCTGCCTTTACAACGTCTTTAAGCGCATCAACTAAATCTTCCTCGAAATGATCCATTCAGAACTTATTTATGCCTTCCACCATAGGCTACAAATTCACCGAGGAAACGGTTTGTGAACTTCCGGTTGAGGCTTACTTCAAAATAAAAGTTTATAAACTACGCCCATTTTACTTCTTAAATGTTTATTATTTGTTCGTTTTTGCAAGCATTCATAATGAAGGGAAACTAAAGTATTATTTTATTAGATTAATATATTGAATGTTGAAGCAATGACATCTGCAAAAGCTGAATTTTCTACATGGAAACAAACAGAACGGATCTCTCTGGCCGTCTGGTGGCTGCTAAACAAATAACAACGCATGCGCACACAGAGCACGGAATCTGCTTTTTGCCGCTCTCGTTTGTAAAATGATTCTGATTTGCCTTCAACAATAACGTTTTACTCAGAAATTCAGAACCATGCCGATCTCCTGTTCAGCTGTCGATTGCTCAAATCGGTTCGTCAAAGGATCCGAGATCCGATTTTACAGGTAAGCTCTAAAACAACGGCGTCTTTTGTGTTAGGCATCATTGTTTACATGGATACGAGCTGCTGTATAAGTTATATCTGAATAAAATACCGTAGTGGCAGAGAGAGTTTTCACAATCAACATGTGACTTGATCTACAAATCTTAAACTTTCTTATAAACAAAAGACAGCATAGTAACGGTTATTGCAATCCTTGCTTATGAAGAATCAACCTGTTTATGTCACGTGCTAATTTCGTTGCTTTCATTTTAATATTTAATTACTATATTGATTGATAGATTCATATTACCATTATTTAACATGTTTTGGAATCCAAGACATAATTAACTGTTAAACTGAATGGTTGTATTCTGTTGCCTCAAATTTTGAACCAAAATTCTCAAATATAACAACTGATACGATTGGTCAGTTTGTAATGATAAATAGTTAAATTTTAAAACTAGGTGATTTGCACAAATGACTTCTGAATGCAATAGATAAAGTGCCTATAGAAAAACATCACACTTTGCAAACGTTTACACCTTTACTCACACCCTGCTTTCAAGAGACCTTCAGGATACAGTTGTAGAAAGGCACTGGTTAGGAGAAGGCTACAAACCATTTCAAAGGCTGGAAAAGTTATTCAGAATGTGATTTGATTTCAGCCTGTATGAGAAATAAAGTAATTATTTCAAAGAAGTATGATTTTTTTATAGACACTGTATGTATTGATGGATGGATGAAACTGTTTTGGAAATAACAGACTAATGGAGTAAAAGCCACCTTTGCCATCTCTCTCTCCCTCTTCAGGTTCCCGATCAGCAAGCCTCAGCTGGCTGAGCAATGGGTACGAAGCCTCGGGAGAAAGAACTTTGTTCCCACTCAGAACTCATGTTTGTGCTCAGAGCATTTTCAGCCTGACTGCTTCCGTGACTATAATGGAAAACTGTTTCTCAGAGAAGATGCCGTGCCGACTATTTTCTCAAACTCTGGAGGAGATGGTTCAAAGGTGTGTGTGTCGCTGAAATCATCAGTTAAATAAATCGTTAGTTATTCTTCTTGTTCAACTTTATCTGGAAATTCAAGCCCTATTGTTATTTATTGATTGGTTGCAGATTGAGCTGCGGAAAAACCGAGGAGGATTAGTGGCAAAGGATGCCAACGATTCTAGTCGATTTGCTTCACTTTCTGGACCAAAGGACAGAAGACAACCTATAAGAGACTCCAGCATGAAGGTATCACGTGCACTGCTGAATATGCAATTACTAACACTTACTTTATGTCAGTTCTCTGCAAGCCATTAACACGTCTTGCACCTTTTTTGCCATTTAATGTCAAATCTCACTTTCAGATTTTGCTGTGTGAAAGATACAAATCTTCTGTGTGGATATGTTGAAGTTAACAGCGTTGATTTCTGGAATAATTGGTTCAATTTGAAAAGGAACGGCTCCGATTTAGCTTTATATTACATCAGTCAGCAATTGTTTCTGTATTACAGGGCAGAGGTATGAATGACCGGAGACGTGCAGGAGGGAAACTCTCCTCAATCGACAGGTACTTGTTTTTATGGTACTCTTGAGCACGTCACCTTCATCACACTACGGCTACATTAATTTGGATATATTTGGCTTTTAATTCACAGCCTGCAAAGTACTCATTTTAATCTACTAGGACAGGAGTGGGCAAACTCAGTCCTGGAGGGCCGGTGTCCTGCACAGTTTAGCTCCAACTCTAATCACACACACCTGTTTATAGATTTCTAGTGATCTTGAAGGCACCGATTAGCATGTGCAGGTGTGTTTAATTAGTGTTGCAGCTAAACTATGCAGGACACTGGTCCTCCAGGATCGAGTTTGCCCACCCCTGTACTAGGATGAAAAAAAAATGTATAAATGAAATCTAACACATTTCTTTGATATGATATTTACATGCAATTACCTTCCTGCATCACATAAACAGGTAAAGCCATTGGTGTTTTAGACCAAAGACTATAGAATACACAAGACAGGTCACTCGTATATTTTTGAATGGGAAAAGTGTAATGGTCAATATGGCGAATTAAGCCCCGCCTACTGGTATAGGAGCCAATCAGCGATATAAACTGAGGATTCTCCAGGGGAGGGGCTCGGACCAGATGTGATTTTTAAAAACTTTTTGTAGATTTTGTGTTATTTGAACGTTTAGAAATGAAACTAAAGAGACGGTTGTTGTTTATTTTTATTAGTGATTCCTAATATGAAATTTAATCGTAAGCTTGGCAAGCAATTTTAAAGAATTTGATCTTTGCCTATTCAAACAGAATGACTGAGTGGCATTTCATAGATGGCCGCCGAGTGAATTGACTTGCCTTAAAGGGACTTTGATCAGTCTAAATTAGGAATGAATGATTAAGTGCAATATTTTAAAATAAATATTGATGCAAAACTATTAATTTAATAATAAGCTTTTATGAAAACACTGAACAAAAAGATTGCTTACGAACATGCAAACCATTCACAATTGCTAAATTTGGCTAAATTTGAGGGCTCCAAGTGATACTAAATTTGATAGACTTGGGGCTGATTTATACTTCTGCATCAAGCACACGTTTATGCTGATGTGCACCTTTCAAAAAATGTAACTACACGTCGCAACGACGCGTAGTGCAAGCTCTGTGATTGGTCGGCTTGATACCCATGATGAGCGTGTGTGGTGCTGAGAGCCGCAAGCCCGATGGAGCGAGTGTTTACAAGTGTTGAGTCCTGTGAAGGAGCTCCAGATGGAAACTTTTGTTTTGTGTTTACCTTTTGGTTAAAGCTGTTGCATGTGCGCTGGTTCTCGTCTCTGAATGAGCGAGTTTTAGCTACTTGTACATTTAAGGTAGCGTTCAGAGAAAAACAAAACACCCACGATGAAACTCGACACAGAGGAACATAAAAGCCTACTGCTGAAGCCAGCTCTTCTAAGGAAGTTAAGCCATGAAATCTGAATCTTCGAAAAGAGCAAAACTTCCCAACACAACATATGAACATGGTCTCAATACATTGTCTTCACCATGACTAAATGCCATGTGATTGGCTGATTATACATTTGAACAGGTTCAACAGTTTAATAAAGTTGCAGATTAACATTTAAATCATGTTTTGAATTAAATGAATTGCCATTGTATTTAACCTAGTCAAATGCTGTATGATTTCTTATGCTGTGTCCCAGTTGGCCTGCTATCCATCCTAATTACTCGAAAATAGAATTAGAGTGTCCCAAATCACATAATTATTCATTTTGTAGTGTACATGGTATAAGTAGTACATTAACATTGAAAGTTCTAGGAAAAATAAATGTACTTTAAAGACCCGGATTATGAACTTGTTCAACTAATAAAAAGTGTGGAATATTTAATAACATTTATTACTTTATATATTTTGCATTTTATGAGCAAAATTCTCCTTCGTAAGTGATTTATTTCAACTTTAGACATTCAAATGAACAGTGAGACTGAATGATCTTGTACCTGGTGTACTTTCTTTCTTGTCCCTCCAGACAGTCGCTGTCTCTGAAGAGTAAAGTGTATGACAGTAAAGGCATGCTGATCTCCTGTGGGAAGGATCTGTGTGACTGTCTGGACGTGGACTGTATGGGCTGCTTCTATCCATGTCCTGAGTGTGGCTCTCGAAAGTGTGGTGTCGAGTGCCGCTGTGACCGCAAGTGGCTGTATGAGCAGGTGGAAGTGGAGGGAGGAGAGATCATCCGTAATAAGTTTGCCAATTAGTCAACCTGTTGGAAGAGCGAGAAGATGATATTTTTGCTGCTTCTCAGCATTAAGGACTGGCACTAACTCTGTAAATGGACATTCCTGGGGTACATAATTCATTAGGTGTATTGTTTGATTTTTTTTATGTAAACATTTAATAAAGAATGCTATCTTACGTTTTTACTTCAACCTTTATGTGTCTTTTATTTGTTATGCTGTAATGCTTTGTTTTTGTATGTTTTCACGTTAATAAAAATAAAAGCAAAAGTTCACAGTGCTAATGCAAAGGTTTTAGTAAGATAATATAGATCAATGTTTCTCAACCACGTTCCTAGTGGACCACCAGCTCTGCACACTTTCTGTGTCTCCTTAACTAAACACACCTGATTCAGATTATCAGCTCATTAGCAGAGATTGAAAGAACTGAAATGGGTATGACAGACAAAGGAGAGATCCAAAACATGCAGTGCTGGAGGTCCTCCAGGAATGTGGTTGAGAACCACTGGTATAGATCATTATAGGCTGCATTACGTTTCACAGGACATTTGTTCTTTTAACAAATTGCCCCTCCCTAAACGTTTTTGTTTTGTCTTTAATCCTTGACAAAAATGTTAGTATGTTTTTGTCATTTGTTTATTTAGTTTTTGTGAAAAAATGACTAATGAATAAACATATTGAATAAACAAATCACATGACTTAAATAGCTCTATTCGGAAATAATTCATTATTTTATATTGACTGGGATGATTCTGAAGGAGAGGATATCTGCATAAAATATAAATATAGCAGGCATAAAAAAATAGAATAAAGATTTCTTTATGGTTGCCTGGAGAGTAACAGTATTGTTACAAAAATTTTATAATCAAATGTAAAATAACACTAGTATTCATAAAATGTATCTTTTTTAAAGCTACAGACGGTACAGGTTTTTGTGTCTGATTGCTTTAAACTCAATGCGTTTCAATTACAGGTACAGGGCTTAAAAATGAAACTGTCACTTAATTATGGGTAAACTTTGCAGTGACTCCACAAATCCAGTGACTCCACAAATCAGCTGAAATGTGACTGTTGCATATGCACAACTTGCCATTTATAAATGCTAAAACAATATATAGTGGAGATTGAAAATTTGGGCACTCCAGGTAAAAATGTGCATGAAGAAGCCAAGGAAAGGGATACTTGTACAAATAAGGTCTTCATGGAATTCCTCACCACAAAAATCATTTGAACTTTGCAAAAAAACATAGACAAGCCTGATGCATTTTAGAAACTCAGGTTAAAAACACTGCATAGTGATGAGCAGAGCTGTTGAATTTGAAAGCTAATTTTCAAAGAAAATGATCTGGACCTTTGATCAGTGTTGTTTTTCAAAGTTTTTGATATTGTGCTTCACAATATATGCAAATCATGAAATATGCTTTAAAATCAATTTCTCTGCTCGAGTTAGAATAAATTCAAATAGGACTAAGCAGTGACCTTGAAATTAAGGTAATTGTAGGCTGTTCTCTAATTTTGATCTCCACTGTACACTCAGAAATAAAGGTGCAAAACATGGTACCCTTTTTTTAAAAGGTACACTTTCATACCTTACAGCAGAGTTTCCCAACCCTGTTCCTGAAGGCACACCAACAGTACACATTTTCAACCTCTTCCTAATCAAGCCTAAATCAACTCAACAGAATAGAGACTCCAAAACTCTAAGTTAACGTGTCAGATAAGGAATACATCCAAAATATGTACATGTTGGTGTGCCTCCAGGAACAGGGTTGGGACACACTGCCTTACACAATCACACGTGCCTTTAAAGGTGCATATTAATACCTAAAAAGTACAAATGTGTACCTCATAGTACCTTAAGGATACAAAAATGTACCCTAAAGCAGGGGTTCCCAAACTTTTTAGGCCGCAACCCCCAAAATAACAACGCCAGTGACTCGCGACCCCAAATATCCTCTGAGGTGGTAATAAATATAGAAACCAAGCATGCAACAATGCACACACACCAATAGGCCCAAGTCTATTCTTCATTTAATTATGTGAGTGCGGTAAATGTGCCAGAAAGTTTAACCTGGTGTCATAAAACCAGTCTGCTGCATCTGATGCTATTGCTGTGTCTTTAATATCACGTAATCACCCCAGGGTCACAATCCAATGGAAAAAAATCAAAGGCTGTAACTATGAACTACAATTTTTAATCTTCAGTAGGTTATGGATAAAATATGGTAATTCTTTTTTTATTTTGAGTTTCCAAAAGAAAATACATATATAACTTACATAATCTCTCATACAGAAAAAGACTTACAGATCTTGCATATGGTTTGTATTTTCTTTAACAACAACTATAAACAGTAAAACATGGGGAGCTACAAATCCTTTAGAAGATTTCCTTTAAAGAAGAAAAGATATATATTTAGACACATAATATTACATTTAAAAATTACAATTCAAGAAAAATCTGGGCACATTAGTGAAATATACTCAATCCATTTACTCCAAATAAGAGAAAAAGTATTCAGCCTGTGTTCTTAATGATAAAGAACTTTTAATGATAAAGAAAATTGTTTTAAAACTAAATGAGAAGAAGATTGAGGCAATTGTTTTTGGACCTCTAGCTGGCTCGGGAAAGTTGAATCAAATGTTGGACAATTTTGCTGACTGTGTTAAACCATCTGTAAGAAATCTAGGTTTTATCCTGGATTCGGCCCTTCTTTTTGACAAACAGGTAAATGCAGTAGTTAAATCTTGTTTTTCTCCAGCTGAGATTATTTTAACTCATAATTAATCCAAAAAAGCAGTTTTTAATTAAAAAAAAAAACATTTTAAAGTCAGAATGATTAGCCCCTTTAAGCTATATATTTTTTCTGATGGTGTACAGAACAAACCATCATTATACAATAACTTGCCTAATTACCCTAACCTGCCTAGTTAACCTAAATTACCTAATTAAGCCTTTAAATGTCACTTTAAGCTGTATAGAAGTGTCTTGAAAAATATCTAATCAATTATTATTTACTGTCATCATGACAAAGATAAAAGAATCAGTTATTAGAAATGAGTTATTAAAACTATTATGTTTGGAAATGTACTGAAAAAATCATCTCTCTGTTAAACAGAAATTGGGGAAAAAAATAAACAGGCGGGCTAATAATTCAGACTTTAACTGTATATAAAACAGCTAAATAGCACTGGTTTGATTTTATAACTATTTCCTTTGATTTTAATACATTGTTAGCCCTGATGAACTCGGTGGACCTGTAGTACCTCAGCAGTACCTCAGGGCAGTGTGGTGTTTGTCTGGTGCTCTCATCTATTAGATATTGTGTAAGATGGTTTTCTAATTGGCCCATTTGTCTCTGTGTGCACATGGAGGGCTTCAGCTCATGCTGCGAGCCCAGCAACATCAACATGAAGAACAATCTGTCATAGACCCAGTTCACCCTGGAGCCGCACAACAATAACACGGATAAACAGCAAGACAGTAGACTTGAATCAGCCATATAATGCATTGGCGAACAATTCAAATGAGGCAGATCATTTGATCAGTTCATCTGAGGAAAAATGAGGCCAGCGTACGTAACTGATGGTGCAGTTTTAAAGCTGACACTGTATAGTTCTTTTTTTTTTACATTTACTGGTTATTTAAATTTTAAGTAAAAAATTAGTTGCAACTTTGTGAAGTTCATTTATAAACTAATTTCGAGAGCATCAGCTGCTCATGATTGACATGGCTGGTCCCGCATTAGCTAACGTATGATTCACCAATCAGACGATTCCTAACTTATAATAAATAACCATCTTCGTCTTGAAGAATCCCCCTTCCACCCCTTCTCCCCCTCTTTTCCTCTATAGGGCAGCCCAGTGGTGTGCACTGTTGCCTTACAGCAAGAATGTCTCTGATTCGGGTATTACCCGGCCAATTGACATTTCTGTTCGGAGTTCATGTTCTCCCTGTGCTCGCGTGGGTTTCCCTCGGGTTCTCCGGTTTTCACCCACAGTCCAGAGACATGAGACATAAGTAAATTGACAAAACCATATCAGCACCATAGACGAACTTCAACCACCAGCACATCCTCATAGCAATCCTTAATCAGGGGGTGGGGTTCTCGAGATCGACCTGAGCTCAAACTCCCCTCTCGCCCTGCAAACAGGAGGGAGCCCATGATCTCATGAGCTCAGGGCTCTCTCCCGGGACAGCATGCCAAACAAGATTTATTACCAATCATTAGCTTAGTGTGAACTCTTGAAAAATATGAATATGTGTGTGTATGTATAAACAGTTGAAATCAGAATTATTAGTCCTCCTGTTAAAATGTCATTATTTTATTTTTTTTCCCCTAAGTTCTGTTTAACTGAAAGTTTTTTTCAACACATTTGGAAGTGGTGTTAGTGAGGCCAGCAGGGGGCGATAAACTTGTGGTCTGTGTGAGTCCTAATGCCCCAGTAAAAGTGAAGGGGACACTACACTGTCAGTGGGCGCTGTATTTTGGATGAGACATTAAACCGAGGTCCTGACTCTCTGTGGTCATTAAAAATCTCATGCCACTTCTTGTAAAAGAGTAGGGGTGTAACCACGGTGTATAGGCCAATGTCGCTAAATCGACCCTTACGTTCATGGCCACCCAATCATCCCCATCCACCGAATTGGCTCCATCACTGTCTCTCCACTCCACCTATAGATGGTGTGTGGTGAGTGGACTGGCGCTGTTGTCCTGTGGCTGCCGTCGCATTATCCAAGTGGATGCTGCACACTGGTGGTGGTGTGGTGAGACCCCCCTCATGATTGTGCAGCTTGTTGGGTGTATGGCCATACACAATAAATGCCCTATATAAATACACATTACATTACATTTCTAATCATAATAGTTTTAATAACTCATTTCTAATAACTGATTTATTTTATTTTTGTCATGACAGTAAATAATATTTGACTAGATATTTTTCAAGATACTATTATTTAGCTTACAGTGCAATGTAAAGGCTTAATTAGGTTAACTAGGCAAGTTAGGATAATTAGGCAAGTTATTGTATAATGATGGTTTGTTCTGTAGACTATCGAAAACAAATATAGCTTAAAGGTTCTATTAATATTGACCTTAAAATGGTTTTAAAAAAATTTAAAACTGCTTTTATTTCAGCCGAAATAAAACAAATAATAAGAAAAACTATTATAGAAAATACTGTGAAAAAAATCACTTAAAAATATTAGAAAAAGAATAAATATTTGACAGGAGCAATATATACACACACAGCCTTATGGATCAACCTAAATGAATCAACGTATTTTTGATATCACCTCAAACTTCAGTTTCTCATCAAATCTTCTGACCAATCAAATGCTCTCTAGTATCTGACATGTCCCGCCCCCTCCAAGACACTTCTCAATTGCTTTTCATTTGATGCGCTTGAGCTTAATCACTCTCACTGGCAGAGCTGAGATAAAAGCAAAAGGCTATTGGCTGTTTTTTAAAGGGAAAGCACGACTCTATGTCCCACCCTGTCTTCATGTTTCAGTTGAAATTACGTCAAATTTTGAATTAAAATAGCATATTTTAAAGCACTTCAAAGGGACCTTAAAAGGTAAGACTGCACAGCTCACAAAAATTTGGGCTTTTTCCATATTTCCATTAATTCAATTCAAATGTAGAATAAAACTACACCGTGGTATAATAGTCATACCCGCGCTCTCAAAACAGCAACCCGTGCCCTGGAACGTAAATGGAAAAAAACTAATTTAGAAGTCTTTAGAATTGCATACAAAGACAGTATGTCCAGCTATAGGAGGGCTTTAAAATCTGCCAGGGCTGAGCACCTCCGCAAACTGATAGAAAATAATCATAACAATCCTAGATTCTTATTTAACACCATTGCTAAATTAACAAATAATCGGTCATCTTTGGAACAAAACGTTCCACCGCAAATTAGTAGTGATGACTTCATGAATTTTTTCAGTGATAAAATAGAAGGCTTTAGACAGAAAATAGGAGATATTAAACTTTCTGCACCGCCTTATACTTCAGATCCAGTAAACACGCCTCTGAATCTAAATAACCTACAGTGCTTTAAAATCATACAACAGGAAGAGCTAGACAAAATTATAAATAGCTCTAAATCAGCTACGTGTATATTGGACCCAATTCCAACAAAGTTACTGAAAGAATTGCTACCTGTTATAGGAGAACCTCTTCTTAACATTATCAACTCTTCTTTATCTTTAGGCCATGTTCCAAATCCCTACAAGTTAGCTGTTATTAAACCTATTATTAAGAAACCACAACTGGAACCCAGCAACTTAGCTAATTATAGGCCTATTTCAAACCTTCCATTTATATCTAAAATACTAGAAAAAGTTGTTTCTGCTCAATTATGCTCCTTTCTGCAGACCAACAATGTTTTTGAAGTGTTTCAGTCAGGTTTCAGAGCTCATCACAGTACAGAAACTGCATTAGTGAAAATAACCAACGATTTACTCTTAGCTGCTGACCAAGGGTGCATCTCGCTATTAGTTCTACTCGATCTTAGTGCGGCATTTGACACCATTGACCATGGTATCCTTATTAATCGCTTAAAGTCTACAGGTGTCCAAGGACATGCCCTACAATGGTTTAAGTCATACTTATCTGACCGTTACCAGTTTGTAAATATAAATGGACAGCCTTCACAAATCAGCCCAGTAAAATACGGGGTGCCTCAAGGATCAGTTTTAGGCCCTTTACTGTTTACAATATACATGCTACCCCTGGGAGACATTATTAGAAGACATGGGATCAGCTTTCACTGCTATGCAGATGATACTCAATTATATATTTCAACTAAACCTGACGAGACGTCTAATCTGTCCAAGCTAACTGAGTGTATTAAAGATGTTAAAGACTGGATGACCAACAATTATCTTCTCTTAAACTCAGACAAAACAGAATTATTACTTATTGGGCCTAAATCCTGTACACAGCAGATCTCACAACTCGATCTACAATTAGAGGGATACAAAGTTAGCGTTAGCTCTACTATAAAAGATCTGGGTGTCATATTAGACAGCAATTTAACTTTTAAAAATCATATTTCCCATGTCACAAAACTGCTTTCTTTCATCTGAGAAATATAGCTAAGTTACGAAGTATGCTATCCATCTCAGATGCAGAAAAGCTAGTCCATGCTTTTATGACTTCTAGGCTGGACTACTGTAATGCTCTGTTTGCTGGCTGCCCAGCATCCTCTATTAACAAACTTCAATTAGTACAAAATGCAGCTGCCAGAGTTCTAACCAGGTCTAGAAAATTTGATCACATCACCCCAATTTTATCCTCCTTACACTGGCTGCCTGTTAAGTTTCGTATTGAATTTAAAATATTGCTTCTTACATATAAAGCTCTAAATAATCTAGCTCCTGCTTATCTAACCAATCTTCTGTCTCGCTACAATCCAACTCGCTCTTTAAGATCTCAAAACTCAGGACTTCTGGTAGTACCTCGAATAGCAAAGTCGAGTAAAGGAGGTCGAGCCTTCTCATTTATAGCTCCTAAACTCTGGAATAGCCTTCCTGATAACGTCCGAGGCTCAGACACACTCTCCCAATTCAAAACTAGATTAAAGACCTATCTGTTCAGTAAAGCATACACTTAGTGCACCACTTACGGGGCTTCCACACAGGTTATGCATCTTGCTGATATACACTGTGAACATCAGCTACGCTAATTATTTTCTTTATTCTCCATTTCCACCTGGGGATACTCTTCCCGAGGCCCTCAGACTATGCAGAGTCACTGATTCGATCCAAGACCAACGACGAGATGATCCCAAGGTTTCCATATCCTGGACCTGGCCGAATCCTGAACAACTACTGCGATGGTCATGGAAGAGTGGAGAACATGAGACTGTTTCCTATGACGCTCCAGAGACAGACGAGTCTTCGCTGAGGCCAGCTTCCAGCCTCCGCCACTGAGACTGCAGCTCTGCACAAGACGTTTGGCCAGCGGAGAAATTAAAATGGTCGTGCCCAACTGAGCCTGGTTTCTCTCAAGGTTTTTTTTCTTCACTTCCGCCTTTAGTGAAGTTTTTTTTCCCTCTCCGCTGTCGCCACTGGCTTGCATGGTTCAGGATCTGTAGAGCCGCGCATCGTTGGATTTGCTCTTCAGTGTTTGGACTCTCAGTAGTGATTATTAAACCACACTGAACTGAGCTAAACTGAACTGAACTTAAACACTACAAACTTAACTACACTGTTCCTAGTTACTGTGACCTTTTATGTGAAGCTGCTTTGACACAATCTACATTGTATAAGCGCTATACAAATAAAGGTGAATTGAATTGAATTGAATATCATATCATTTACCAATCAGACGAATCCAAACGCATGTAAATATTTAGCCATCCTCACCTTGAAGAAAATCCCCTTCAACCCCTACTCATTTCGCTCTTTCCTAGATTAATCCAGGACACGGCAGCACGGTGGCTCAGTGGTTAGCACTGCCACCTCACAGCAAAAAGGTCGCTGATTCGAGTCCTGGCTGGGCCAGTTGGTGTTTCTGTTTTAGTTCTGGGCGTTCATCTGCTGGTATAGTTGGCGTCGGAGATGGGCAAAAATACATTGAATTGTATTTTAAAATAAAATACCAAATATCTTAATTTTAGTTGTATCAACATAAACAAAATACAGCAGTCGCAATGTGTATTAAAATAAAATACAGTATTTTGTATTTTAAAAATACGACAAAATACTTTTACAAAGGAGCATGGCATGTCTTTGCAAATCTTCCATTAGTTAGACCTATTTGATCAATCCCTTCCCCATTAAACTGACAGCGAAGTAAACAATGTTTGATAGTAAATGTGGCCAGTAAAAATGCCATAATCTCTGTATATTGATTATTCAACCTCTTAATATTTTAAATACTTAAATTTTTTGTTCCCAAAATCTTTTAGAAATCTATTTTTTTTTGGTGTTTTTTTCAGTGTAAAAACCGAGTTTTTGATTATTAAATATTTTTTTAATATGTTGTGACATCTTAAGGCTCACACGTTTCCTCCTTATTAACTATACAGTGGACCTACTGAACAACTGCACTGAAAAAAATGATGTCTGCAAAACAGTTGCAAACAATTTACATGTGTTGAATTTAAACAAACAAATTAAACGTAGCAATGTTCAACTTAATTTGTTTGTTTAAATTCAGCCCAAATATATTTTTTACAAAAAAAAAGTAAATTCAAGGAATCATCTTTGAATCATTTTTAGTGTACTGGCATTTGAAACTAGGACTTAATTTTATGTTGTTTGTTTTAACGGCAAAGCATCAGCAATCCATCCAAAACTACTACTACTACTCCCTAAGATTTTTTTTAATTCTTCTTTAAACGGAAGAGCCAATAACATCCAAAGCATCAATCAAAGGGTGCCTTTATATGATGTCTTAATGTAGATTACTTACAAAGTATTTAACAGTATTACAAAAATACGAGACACTAAAGTACTTTGATACAAAATATTAAGCAATTTTCATCAGCCCTATCAAATACAAATTACAAAACACTATTTTGTATTTAAAATACAAATTTGAAATACATGTATCATAAATACTGCCCTCCCTGGTTGGCGGTTCATTCCATCGTGGCAACTCCTAACTATCAAGGAATAGTCCGAGCGAACAAATTTGGGGGAGCTCTCGTGGCTTACCTGAGCTCAGACTTCCCTCTCTCCCAATGAAATGGGAAGGAGCCCTGGGCTCAAGGATCTTCTGGGCTCAGAGCTCTCACATGCCAAACACACTATTATCAATCATCAGCAAAGTGTGAACTCTTGAATGCTCATTATTTAGAAGATTAATCCTGATATTCGATCACAACAAATAAAAACATCTGTTACTCATATTCTGAAAAATAAAATGCTCTAAAAGGAAATATTTTATTTGACACATTTGAAGAAATGTTCTTTCATTTAAACGCATGCCTAATAAATAATAACCCTAAATAATAATAAATCCAATCACACCCAATAAAGCAAGTGTGATTCATGCATGTTCTCATTTGCAGACGACACCTTAAAGAGCATCTGTTATTATGTAGCTTCTCTTGTTTCTATCATCTGCTCCTTTGATTACCACACACACACGTGTATTAAAGGCTCTCTGTGATGTGACATAACTCATTTCTCCATTTATATGTACGAGATTGCCCCTTTTTTCTTCCAACTCTTTGATATTCATATCGATTCATTACTGATTTGATTATGTAAATGCAGAATGGTTCCAGTGAGTTTGCTCAGAGTATCAGAGAACATCCTCACAGACACACATTTGTACAGTTGCTCTCAGAAGGACAATTATAAGCTCGGGTAAAAAACGCTCCAATTTCACAAGCAAAATGAACATGACTGTGTGCATAAGCACTTGGGAACAGATGGTTTATCTCAGGAAATGAGTTCTGTTTACGCTTTGTGAAAGCTGTTTTAATGGTGCCGTTTATGTCAGATTTAGACCATCGACACGACTGAGCTCACAGAAGATTCCAGAAACACATCAGGATGAAACTGCATCTCATTGATGACCTTTGGGAGTTTGGAGCTAAAGCGGGGTTTATCTTCATTTAAAAAATACTTATATTTTAAAGGGGATCTATTAAATACAGTTGTGTGGCAACAAGGTGTGAATATAGCCAGACAATAATTGTAAAAAATATTAATTCTATTTTTTATCATCAAACTTGATTAAAAATGTGCAGAAACACTTTGATTGACATTCTCCCTTTGTCTAGATCATCAGAGAGGGCGAAGTCCTGCCCATTATTGACGATCTCTTCCTCATTAGCATAGACAGCCCTGAGTGAGAAGCAGTTGTTTGCCAATAGATTTTTCACACTGTATCTTCTAAAGATTATGTCAGCGATTAACAGGCATTATAAATGTTTTATAAAAGTTTTTAGGCACAAATGAACACCGTAGTCTCTATAGACTGCCTTCTTGTGAGCCACTTCTTTTGACATTTCCAGTTTTTCACAGATAATGTCTTGAATCTGCTGTTATGCTGACACATAGGCATTTGTAGCTCCTCCCTCTGTTGAAAATAGGTCTGGGAGCACAATCTTATTTGAATTTAAACAGTAAACAGAAGAAATACTGCTTGCCTTAAAGGGCCCCATTTTTCCCCCTTTTTCAAGATTTAATACAAGTCTTTTGTGTCTCCAGAAGGTGTCTGTAAAGTTTCAGCTCAAAACACCCACCAGATTATTTATTATACCTTTCAGAATATTGGAATTTTCTGCTTTGACCACAATGTTTCTGTGGCCTGTGCCTTTAATCCTGGTTCTCCCCGCCCACCGTTCCCATGTGCCTGTCAGAGTGTGCCTCAATCCCCGCCTCGGCTGTGTCAGATAACAGACAGATATAAAACAAATACAGTTGAAATCAGAATTATTAGCCCCCCTGAATTATTAGCCCCCTTGTCCCCCCCCCACCCTAATTTCTGTTCAATGGAGAGAAGATTTTTTCAACACATTTCTAAACATAATAGTTTCAATAACTCATTTCTAATAACTGATTTTTTTTATCTTTGTCATAATGACAGTAAATAATATTTGACTAGATATTTTTCAAGACACTTCTATACAGCTTAAAGTGACATTTAAAGGCTTAACTAGGTTAATTAGGTTAACTAGGCAGGTTAGGGTAATTAGGCAAGTTATTTTATAATGATGGTTTGTTCTGTAGACAGTCGAAAAAAAATTTGCTTAAAGGGGCTAATAATTCTGACCTTAAAATGGTTAATAAAAAATTAAAAACTGCTTTTATTCTAGCCGAAATAAAACAAATAAGACTTTCTCTGGAATTTTTTTTATCAGTCATACTGTGAAAATTTCCTTGCTCCGTTAAACATAATTTAGGAAATATTAAAAAAAAAAAAATCAAAGGGGGGCTAATAATTCTGACTTCAACTGTAGATAATACTACAGTAAGAAAGTTACCAATGATTATTTGATGTATTTTTGTGGAGTTAATTCAAGCCCTTCTGCCATGAGTCACACACATACACATGCAGCGGAGACATACACACAGCGCGTGCATTTAACTTACACGTTACTATCCACTGTTGTATGAATTTTCATTAAGTTAATGGACAAAATAAACCTGATTAAACATCCACAAACTGGGATTGAAGCATTTTCTTTTACAATTGTACTGACATGCTGCTGTGGTGATGAAATAAAGACAGTAAAATCACTTACAAACATGCAGTGTTTTAAAAACATTTTAAACTTGTAAAATTTGTAAAACTCATTCTTGATCACATCTGATGATGACTGATGATCACAGAGAGCTGAACAGATCTTTTAATCCCAGATGCTTTGCACACGTCCTGTTTTGTTGTTTTTCGTGTTACTACTAAGACATGTTAATACGCAGCTGTCAATCAATTCGGTGGGCGGGAAAACAGCACTCCTCCGCCACGTTGCGGTGGGCTTCAAAATGGGAGGGATTTGAATCCTATTTTAACATCAGGAAATTTAAACGTTCTGTCCAAACAGCTTCCAAAAGATGATTTTCATCATAGGTGCCCTTTAAATTTTTAAGCTGAATCAAATTAACCTTATGAGCCATTTAACCTATATTATATTAAACTGATTAAAACAGCTTGCATAACCTATAAAAGTAAGATAGAACACGATTAACTTAGTTTAATAAGTTACAATTAACTAAAAACATATGTAGTCATGACTAATTGATCATATAATTTTATACCGTGCACCAAAAACAGCACAATTTGAATTGAAGCCTAAATGTGGCAGTTTCAAAGAGTTATAAATCATTATTTGTGGGGTATTTTGAAGCTGATTTTCACATAAAGACATCAGAAACTTATTTTACAGCTCGTAAAAAGCGGCATAACTGGTCCGCTTTAAGGCCACACTTCAAGTGAATAATAATGAACTAATAGTAATCCCCATACTTCTCCAATTGACTAATTACGTTAAGAATTGCACAGAAAAGTACTACAAGTGTTCTAAAATGTTGTTTAAATATGCAAATGATGCACTGTTTAATCAATTATGTGCTTATTTGCATATCTACAGTGAAAACCTTGGCATTGGATAATGTTGGGTTGAAATCGCAAAATAAACAGATTGCATATAATCAGGCAAACGACATATGAAAATATTATTTCCGTAAAATCCTTCAAAATATAAATACAATTGTACATTTTAGTGTATGCAGGTGATGCTGAAATGGAGATTTATGTTTTAGTGCAGGAGGAAAAACTCATTCAGAGAAAACAGCCTTTAAAATATGTATTGTAATTGAAATCTACAGACACAATTGATAAGTTTGACAAAAGAAACACAAGTGTATTATCAGGGTTTTCTTTCCATTTGACTGAAAATTAAAAAACAAAAATTTGACAGATCCCAAATGAAAAAATACCATAGTAACTCACAGTAAATACTAGAGTGTTTTTCAAGCATACTATAGTAAAGTGTATTAAATTTAAGCGTATTATTTATTATAGTATTTACAGCCCATTGTTAATGAATGCAATAGCACACTGTAGTACTAAGTATAGTAAACCAAAAAACTGTAATAATACTGTAGCATACTTTAGTTTTTACTACAATAATCTGTGGTGTGTCGTGGTATAATATATTGTAATTAAAACTAGTATAGCATTGGGTTGTTTGTAGTACTCCAATTACCATACCATAGTGCCAATATATACTACTATATAGCGCAACAGATTAATTCAAGTACTTTAGTATAGTATGGTTCAAAAACACCGCCAAATTAAATTGTGGGATGCATGAAAAACAAATGTTTTTGTAAATAATTTATATCCTTAAACGATCTAATTGTACTCCTTGTTTTATTTGATTGTGCAATGTTCATTGTTAATATGGTCATGATACAGTGGTCTAGTGTTTGCTGCAGCTGGGGGTCTCCTCGCTGAAAGCTCCCCAGTCTGTTGTGTCTGAGTTAACCTGGTTGCACTCGCAGCTCAGAGCCACGGGGTACACGAAGACTGAATCAACCCCTGCAGGACAGCCTTTAAACTCATAGCTCTTGTACATCAAGTTCTTGAAGTTACAGACCTTCTGGGTGTGCTGTGCCACGGAACTAACGTAAACTCGATCCTGGAGAAAAATGAAAAACATCTTTGGTTTCCTGTTATCTGGTGCAAAAAGCAGAATGAATGTCTCAATAACTGTCACTGCACAAATGGTTCAGGAAATATATGACAATCAAAAAAAAATCTCTCTCTCTCTCTCTCTCTCTCTCTCTCTCTATATATATATATATATATATATATATATACACACACACACACACACACACACACGCATATATATATATATATATATATATATATATATATATATATATATATATATATATATATATATATATATATATATATATATATATATATATATATAAAGTTGCCATTTTCATTTAATACTAAATGATGCAAAAATACCTATATTTATTATAATTCATTCATTCATTCATATATTTAGTCCCTTTATTAATCAGGGGTCGCCTGCAGAGGAATGAACCGCTAACTTATCCAGCATATGTTTTATGTTTTCACATCAGAACCCAACACTGGGAAACACCCATACACTCTTGCATTCACACACATACACTATGGCCAATTTAGCTTATTCAATTCCCCTACATTGCATATATTTGTGCTGTGGGAAAAACCAGACCACCCAGAGGAAACCCATGCGAACTTGGGGAGAACATGCAAACTAAACACAGAAATGCCAACTGATCCAGCCGAAGCTCGAACCAGCGACCTTCCTGCTGTGAGGCGAGAGCTATACACACTGCACCACCGTGCTGCCCATTAAAACTAATCAAAATCAGTAAATGCTAATCAAATTACTGTATATAATCAGGTTGTATTACCTAATGTTAGTTAATGCTTGAACATGAACATAAACAAACAATAAACAACACATTTACTACAGTATTTGCTCATGCTAGTTAATGAGTTATTTCATTAAAGTCATTGTTAGTTCATGTTAATTCATGGTGCAGTAACTAATGTTAACAAGCATGAACTTGAGGATGTTAATAATGCATTAGTAATTGTTGAATTATGACTAATAAACGCTGTACAAGAATTTTAGAGAATGCATTAACTAATGATTGTAAAGTGTGACTAATTACAATAGGTAAAAAATGTGAAAAAATTAATAAATAAAAGGAAATTCAGTCTGATTTTCATTTATTTCTAGTATTTAATTTTATTTTATCAGCTAGTTTAGCTAGTATTTCTTTATTTACATTTTTATAAACTAAAAATAAAAACAGACATTTTTACAAATGATTACTGATTATTTATTTGATCTAAAAAATGTCTACAAAAATGTTATAAAGTTGCTAAAAAAAAGTTATTGTGTTTTATTGATGCTCCGATCAATCAGCCAGATATTGGTATAGCCGATAATCACGTTTCATGACTCAATCGGTACTTGCTAATCTGGCCAATTTCATGAACTGATCACCATTGTTTGTTTACTAGTTTAGAAGCAGAGGACACATAAGAACTGAAATCCTTTTACACATCAGAATCGAAGGTTCAGTGTTTTCAGAAATATTGCAAGTTCATTAAATCCTGCCTGGAAATATTAGGGAATTTAAAAAAAAAAACTTTTTACTTGAATATTTAATAATATAAATGATATATATAATATATAACTTATAATATAACTTATTGTAATAAACGTATTGCAATAAGTAGTAGTTTATGGACCTATTTCCTTGTAGTAATGAAGTAATGGAATTATTGGTGTGTATTTTAACTCCTTATGCATCAAATATGCGCTTCAAACTTTATTGAGACATGTTGAATTCCTCCATGGTTGCAATTTTTCCAAATTGCTGTTTTTTTTTTTAAATGTGCTTTATGCATTATAATGCTTAAAGCATCAGAATTGGTACTTGGTATCGGCTGATCACCATGACAAGGAATCAGTACTTGGTATCGGCTGCAAAAATCCTGATTGGAGCATCCTACTATGTATAACTGAGAACCAATAATAACTGATAATACCTAAACCCCAAATCTGAATATTATAATGTCTCTGAAGGTTGCTGAAAATTCACTTTTGTCATTATACACTGTAAAAAGTGAAAAATTAAACAAATTACTTTGACTTGTTGCAATTAAATCAATTAAGTTTGACAAACTTAATTTATGACAGTTTTCAGTGATAAACTAAGTAAGTTATTTTAGGTGTAAGAAGTTTTGGTAATTTATTTATGGCAAGTATAAGTATTGTTTGCTATTAACAGTGAACAATACTTGTGCTTACCACAAAACATAAAATTATTATTATATTGACATGGGCAGGAAATTATTTGTACTGTTATAAAAGTAATTTTACTATTATTATAATTATATTAACAATATATTGAATGATTCGTACTGTACTGTGTGTACAGTACATTCTTGTTTTCTTAAACTACTAAAACTTTCATTCATTTTCTTTTTGGCTAAGTCCCTTTATTCATCAGGGGTCGCCACAGTGGAATGAACCACCAACTTATCCAGCATATGTTTTACGCAGTGGATGTCCCTCCAGCTGCAACCCAACAGTGGGAAACACCCATACACTTTTGCATTCACACACATATACTACAGCCAATTTAACTTATTTAATTCACCTATACCACATGTCTTTGGACTGTGGGGGAAACCGAAGAACCCGGAGGAAACCCACGCGAACACAGGGAGAACATGCAAACTCTACACAGAAATGCCAACTGATACAGCCAGGGCTCAAACCAGCAACCTTCTTGCTGCTGAGGCAATCGTGCTACCCACTGCACCACAGTGACGCCGTTACTAAAACTTATTACACCTAAAAGAGATTAAAAAAAATAGTCAAACTTTATTCATTTAATTGTAACAAGTGGAAGTAATTAGTTTTAACTTTTGACATTATAGCAATCTTTATTTTTGTAGTAAACTTTAATAGAAAACAGTTTAAACTGTAATAATATTTAATAATATCTACTGTTGTTATTTGATCATAAAAACACAGCTCATGTCTCTCCAAAAATGTAAAAAGTAGCCAAGGTATTGTAGTATATACTTTTTTTTTTAATCGCAAAACTGTCACAAATGGAAAACACACACATAAATGTTGAAGTAGAGGCTAGAAGAGCACCTTTGTCAAGCATAGTCCTCCACAGGCTGGGGTGTCAATTGTGACGCAGCTCCCGCATTCTTCGCTCTCCACGGTGATGGAGATGTTTGTGAGTCGACAGCTGCACCTGCATTCTGATTCTGCGCTCATTAACACCGGCAACAGCAGCGCCAGAACAAGCACACGCATCCTCATCTGCAGGTCAGCCACAAATATTCATATACTGCAGCCAATACAGCAATAACAACACATGTGCTGGTTATTCTGCCTGGGGTTACAAAGTGAAGGAAACTGTTGCTTAATTGATAATTATATTAAAACGATATTCACCATTGAACGTGTAAGCTAAACTATAGGGCACAGAAAATATTTGTAAAAATTCAAGAGAGAATTTAAGTTTATTTTTGGTTCTCTGGATTTGTTTTAAATGTTTTCATTTAGAGCAAAGATGCCCAAAGTAGGGCTCATGGCCAAAGTTGGCCCATGGTAACCTTTGATTTTGGCCCATCATTGGGACGAATGCCTTTAAAACAGATTGTCGTTTTGAATATAACGCAACCTTTTGTTTCTTTGTTTTATTGCTGAGCTACAAACTGAAATTAAATTATTCAAATAAAGTTGTCAATGAATCAGACTTTTAAAATGCAAGATGTCTGTGAGAAAATGTAGGTAAAGGCAAGAGCAGCTCGACTAGTGTATTCCGCATTGAACTCCACTATGTTATAAATGTGATTGTTTAGGTTTTTACTGTTACAAGTTCATTATAAAATGCTACAAATGACACTGAATTAGTTAACATGATTTAAAGCAACATTTTCTAGGTATTTTTAAATATTACCGAATACATTAGGAAATTACCCATGGCAAATTTATTATGGTATATATATTTCAAGTAACTATTAGCCCCCCTTTGAATTTTTTTCTTTTTAATTTTTCCCCAATTGAGGTTTAACAGAACTAGGAAATTTTCACATTATGTCTGATAATATTTTTTCTTCTGGAGAAAGTCTTATTTGTTTTATTTCAGCTAGAATAAAAGCAGTTGCTAATTTTTTATTAACAATTTTAAGGTCAAAATTATTAGCCCCTTTAAGCAATTTTTTTTCTGACTGTCTACAGAACAAACCATCGTTATACATTAACTTTGCCTAATTACCCTAACCAGCTGCCTAGTTAACCTAATTAACCTAGTTAAGCCTTTAAATGTCACTTTAAGCTGTATAGAAGTGTCTTGAAAAAAATCTAGTCAAATATTATTTACTGTCATCATGGTAAAGATAAAATAAATCAGTTATTAGAAATGAGTTATTAAAACTATTATGTTTAGAAATGTGTTGAAAAAAATCTCTCTGTTAAACAGAAATAGAGGGTATTTAATAAACAAGGGGGCTAATAATTCTGACTTCAATTGTATATTTGGCCCACAGGCCTCAATCAAGTTTGCTATTTGGTCCTTTAAAGGAAAAAGTTTGTGCACCCCTGATTTAGAACATGTAAATGGTAAAAAAAAAAAAAACTAAAGACATATATGATTAATATATAAAATATAATACAGGGTTTCTGCAGGTTTCACCAAGTTAAATTTAAAACTTTTAAAGACATTTTTAAGACCGTTATGAATGATATTTTAGATTTACACAGGGGTGTATGCTAAGGATTTTTTTTTTCTTCGAATATACCAGTTAGAAAAGATTTTCACTTGCCCTACCAAAAATGATTCAAATTTATTGGATTTAAAAATACAATAATAATAGTTTGTTTGGATATTTTTATTAATTTTCAAATATATCCATTCACAAACCCTCTAGCCCTTACGAATAATAAAACAAAACATAGCTGCCAATTACTTCAGTCTACAATAATAAGGTGAGGTCAGTATCCTCAGCAGTGAATAAATGGAGAACTTTTAAGCAAATGTTACTGTAAAGAAAGGAATTAAATGCTATTTTTAAATAAAAAAGTTTCAAGTTTTATTGAGATTGGGATTGTCGGTGATTGTATGTATGAGTGTTAATGGCCACATTGGGTAGCTAAACTTGAACAAAAGAAAACTGAGACCTGTTAAAAGAAAGATTTTAGACCTACAACACAATATTTCAGTAGATTTAGGATGTTTTCAGGCCTAAAATTTAGCTTTTGAGATTTCAGACATTTTAAAGACCCCTGCAATATAATTATATCAAATTATTATTTTTACTATTTATCTGATCTAAACATCCCTTTAACTGCCTGCTCTACCAAATGGTTGACCGTATTTTGACTGTTTTAAATAATGACTGTTAAAGTCATTTAAATAAATGGTATACATGGTATAAATGATATTTTAAATAATGGTATACACACACAGCATTGTTGGCTTACAAAAAAAAAATCAAACAAACATAATCCTGTTGCACTTCTACACTTGATTTTGGTTTTATTGTAAAAAAAAAATGGCAAGTAATTGTTGTGAGAAATATTTTAGGGCATACTTCACAAAATAAAGATGATTTAGTATTCACAAATGATTTATTTTGATTATATTTTAATAGAGGTTGATATTTTAGAAATAATAGGATTTAAAATGCATTGTGTGTGTTAACTAGTGATATCAGGAGATTAGAAATGCACTCAAAACATTTTTTTCTTGGTGGGGGAGTTAAATGGATATTCTACTTAAAACTTTTCATTTGATTTTTACTTTATTTGAATATATATATATTATGTATAGTAAATAATTTAGCTTTTTTTGTTTTAGTAATTTAGTGTTTTAATCTGTAAATTTTTTATGACATTTCTTCTAAATTTGAAGTAAAATGTATTTTTTTGCATACAATTATGAAAAAATTTGATTTTTAATTTTGCTCAAAATATTGAAAAATGCCAAATTTTCAGAAGAGTTGAGTAAGTAATGTTTGATGGAATAATGCTGATTTTCAATTACATTCAATTACTATAATAAGAAGTATATTTTTAACCAACTGTAATTTCCAGAGAAAAATAATAATAATAATAATAATAATAATAATAATAATAATAAGGTTCTCCTATATATTTTAGACATATGATCAGTTTATAAAATAATATCTCTAGAAAACTGATAATAACTAACATCCAGAGCTGTAGTTCAAATTGCATTAACCAAAAAGAAGAGTTTGCTGAAATATTCCTAGCTGAAATACAAGTAATCGCGATGGATACACTTATCTAAATAGACTGTACCAGACAGCACAAAGCAGCATTCAAACTCTAGTCCAACTCCACTGTCATATAAAGTTCATGTCAATCTTACCTGCTGGAGTTTTGCTGGAGACAAAATCAGCTCAGCTCCCTTCACACGGGCACTTATACCTTCCTGTCAGACGTGACGCCTACGACTAGCTGAAAGCAGCCATGTCTTATCATACCACTGCGCTTGCTTTTGTGGAGGTGGCACAAATCCCCTAAAGCCCTGTGGCCATGGCATTCAGTCTGCAAGAGGCTGAGACAGAACAAGATCTGTGTAAAGGCCACCGTTGATGTTCTTCTGCTCAAGGTCACTGTTTTGCAGGACAACCCCATTGAAAACCCCAGGAACAACAGCCTGTCTCGTCCACACGACTGCTTCGACTGCTCCTGCTTGGACAAACAAATCTGCCAAGCTGGATATATTCAACAACATTCTGAACAGTCTAAAAATCAATCAGTCTTCACAATCTCCTGCATCTGTTCAGATTTTCACATGGCTAGCTTTTGCAACAGTTAATCATACCAGATGTAAGAAATGTTTCTGCAAGAAAAATTAACTGCTATTAGACCGTATACTAGTTTAACAGCACATATGGCAGTGTTTGGTATGTCAGTGTATATTTTGGACATGAAAAATGTTACTGACAGATCTAATGCTTGTATTCAAAAATGACTGATTCATTAAAGGGATTTAAAGTGACAGTGGAGACATTTTCGATGTTTAATACACAGATTGGAGTTTAGTATTTTTTGTTTCCAGCCTTTTTTCTTAACTGTTTTTATTTGCCCCTCTTTTGTTTTTTGAATCTGTAACTGTCAAAACCAGAATTTAGGGTACTTTATTTCCCTGCCTTTTTTATTTTTTAAATCTCTAACTGTTATAACCACAGAGGCCGTTTCTCAATATGCATTCTTCAGCAATCATCCGTCCTCAAGTTCTGGTGTAACATCATCATCAATCGCCAAAGTTCAGTTCTAAAACTCAAGACCTCTAGAACTAAGGATGTGTGAATGTTTCCGTATGTATCCTTGGTTTCAAGGATGCATCGATGCAGACATGAGCACCGAACTCGCTCTAGAAGTCCCAAAAGTCATTGCGACTGAATGAAGGAGATGGAAAGGGCAGCATTTTAAACCTGTTTATTCTTAAAGTTCAGAGAGATAACTTATTTATCTCAGGAGTTTCCCTAAATGAGACGGTGAAAGTAAACATTACTATGAAAATCTTAATAGAGGCATAAACACATTAGGTTATTTGCCAAAATGTGTATTAAAATGTTTTATTTGTATTGTGCAAAGAATATTTGTATGTTTTTTGTGCACGTTATATATATTGAAAAGAGAAAAAACAATAAATCGTTGTATGAATGCTGTAATGTTTAAATAACTTTCCGTTTAAAAATTTGATCATCAAAAAGAGCACAGCATCTCATTTCTCACAGGACGCGTTCTGTGTTCTCGCGGTCTCCCGAGTTCGTTCTTCCGAGATGACCTGGCAAGACTGTTGTTCAGAAGAACACGAGTACGTTCTCTGCGTTCTTGGAATTGAGAAACAGCCAAAATTTAAGTCTCTTTATTTCCCGCCTTTTTATTTTTTTAAATCTCTAACTGTCAAAACCAGAGTTTAGAGTTCTTTATTTCCTGCAACCATCAAAGCACCTCATTACTGGTGATTTTCTTGAGTTCAACCATTAAAATAAACAGACCGTCAACAGTTCTTTCTAGTGGTTAGCGCGCTGACATATGGTGCAGTAGCACTTCAGGGCGTCCTGAGTTCGAATCCCGGCTCGTGGACATTTCCCATCCTTACCCCCTCTCTCTCCCACTTCGTTTCCTATCTGTAAAACTGTCCTATCCGCTTAATAAAGGCAAAAAGGTCAAAAACCAATCTTAAAAAGAAAAAAAAAAACAAGTTCTTTCTTAGAATCTCTATATGTTTAAATATTTCAAATTCCCAATTTCCTAAAGGTCAGGTACTGTATCTTCTATTTTCAGTTGAATTGTAAGTTGTTCAGTCTTGTCCACTTGGTGAGTAGCAGAGATATGGAAATTATAATGCTTTTTTCTTTTTAATTATGACCAGGGATTATGCAGAAACTTACCCAAGAAAACATAAAAGCTATTCCTTGACTTTACTTCTTTATGAATTTATTCGTGTTCAGTGTCAATTGTCATTTAGAAATATGTTCAGCTAATAAGTTTTGCATTAACAACACATTCAATTTTTTTGCTACAAGTTTACATAAATAAAATAAAATCACCCAATTGTCAAATGCTATTTTTAAAACCCTATCAAAGTCTACAAGATCGAAGACCAGCCAGTTAAATCTGGATAGAACATACATTAACATATAAAAAGAATATTAATAACAAATAAAGTTTGTATAGTTAAATGATAAACTATTTCATATAATTTTTTGATTAAACAAATGCAACCAGACTTAAAATGCAAAATGTCATTGTGACATATTGTTTCTGGGCCCAAGTGTTTACTTCTTTCATTTGAAGATATGATCTCAACAACTGTTTAAGCGCACTGCGTTCATATCACACATTTAAACATCACAATGTGCACTGCACAGCTCAAGGCGTCCTGGACTACAATAATTTAAAAAATCATAAAAGATTAAATACTGTCTGGCCATCTGAGATTTTGCTAAGGAGATATAAGTTAGGATTGTGACTTTTACTATTATTACAGCACACTGTGAAAGTATATTAGCACTGTTTGTCTTCTGCTTTTAGAATCTGATCTTAGAGTGCTTGAAGACAATAGACAACAATCCATAATGTACAGTAAGTCAGACTTGGCAAGTGTACACTACCTGACAATAGTCTTGTCATCGAACCCAGTTGTAAGAGCAACACATAATAACTTGACTTCTAGTTGATCATTTGGAAAAGTGGCAGAAGGTAGATTTTTCAGACGAATCATCTGTTGAACTGAATCTCAATCATCACAAATACTGCAGAAGACCAATTGTACCCTGCATAGACCAAAGATTTTCACAGATATCAGTCAAGTTTGGTGAAGGAAAGATCATGGTTTGGGGTTACATTCAGCATGGGGGCGTGCGCAAGATCTGCAGAGTGGATGGCAAAGTAAACAGCCTGAGGTATCAAGACATTTGTGCTGCTCATTACATTGCAAACCACAGGAGAGGGCAAATTCTTCAGCAGGATAGCGCTCCTTCACATATTTCAGCCTCCACATCAAAGTTCCTGAAAGCAAAGAAGGTCAAGGTGCTCCAGAATTGGCCAGCCCAGTCACCAGGCATGAACATTATTGAGCATGTCTGAGGTAAGTTGGAGGAGGAGACATTGAAGATGAATCCAAAGAATCTTGATGAACTCTGGGAGTCCGGCAGGAACGCTTTCTTTGCCATCCCAGATGACTTTATTAATAAGTTATTTGAGTCATTGCAGAGATGTATGGATGCAGTCCTCCAAGCTCATGGGAGTCATACCCAATATTCATTCTTTTTCCACTGCACCATTACCTTATATTCTCTACTGTACATTATTTCTGTTAAGTGACAAGATCTTTGTCTAAGCAAAGTCAGAGCTTACTGTACTAATTAAATAATTAAAAATCAAGGCATGATCATATTTTATTTTGTTGAAATAAGTGTAATATAGAGGCCTTTGCCTTTCATTTAAGCCACTTCTGATACCTAATGATCATCTAGAAGTCAAGTTATTATTTGTTGTTCCTAAAACTTGCATCGGCGACAAGACTTTTGTCAGGTAGCGCATTTAACCATTCATCTAGCAATAAGTATCAGACTGTCTGCATAATATCTGCTTATACTTGATTTAGCTGGTTCCTTATTGGACATTGACTATAAGTAACTTTGCAAGTACTTGTCAGCTTACTTGACATTCTAATAATATTTGTGATACTTCAATAATACTCTGATGATAGTTAGCTAAAGTAGTTGTCACATTTCATCTCCAAAATGTCTAAAATCCCCTAAAGGAAAATAGTTCACCCAAAAATGAAAATTACCTCACAACTTACCGTCCCTTGTGTGGTTTGAAACCTTTATGATCCTCTTACTTCTGTAGAACACAAAAGAAGATATTTTAAGTAATGCTGGTATCCATTGACTTCCACAGTAGGGGACAGATTACTATGGAAGTCAATGGCTGCCAGCTACCAGCATTCAACAGAAGAAAGAGAAACTCAAGTATGTTTTGGACAATGCTGAGTTTAAATGATGACAGCATTTAAATCTTTGGGTGATACAGTATTTACCTTTAAAAAAAAACCTCACTGACCTCATTTTACAGTTTTTTAAGTCTTTGGTAACAGAACTATTCTAATATTCATTCCTCACAGCAGCAAGCCTAGCCATTATTGCCTCAATCGCTATCTGCTTAAAAGTTTATAAAGAGTTCTAGATTTTCATTTGGATTTTGTTCATTTTCTTTTATAGATCTTCGTCTGTCTCCTCTCTTTCCAGCTCCAACCTTGACAAAAGAAAGCTCTTATTTCAGACATGTTCGCCCCCCGTCTCTTTCCACTGCTTTTGAAGGTTGTACAGTCATTGACTCCTGATTTGTACAAATCTTGGAAATCGTCCAAAATGACCCACTGACCTTCATTTATCATGCTGCGACAAGAGCCCCATCCGAATAAGGCTTTTTAATGACGAATAAATCTGCCTTTTCACTCTTACCGCTGCATCCAAAAAAGGCCTGATTCTGTATCTCCAGTAATTCTCACATTTACTCCAGTCTTGATGCACTTGGTGCCATCGTCATATTCAAGGCTTCATTTCTGGCCTACAGTGCAGGCGGCACCATTATCCTAATAACTATAAGCCATTATCCAATCCCACACCCACAACCTTCACACTACAATCACAATCTTTACTCTCTCTACACATAAAGAGCAGCCATCCTGTGTACTTGCCCACCATTAATGCAGTGCTATCTTGTGAAATACTGCCCCCTTTTATTCTCTTTAGTGCCAACTGCATACAGAAAAGACAAGCACAGACAAAAACAAAAGCTAAGGCCAAAACAAGCTGCATTTCCTTATTGAGGTGGGCTATTTGAATAATTAAACAGTGGGATGTCAGCGCACGGTTGCCAAGGTAGTAAAGGTTGGTCAATGCAAACTGTCTAAACAAGAGCAAACACAATGTCTCCTGCATTACTAATGAGCTGAATTAAACAGCACAATCATTCTGACAGCACATACACACACACATTCGCAGGAGAGTCGGCTAGACTGTGGGCTTTGTTGAGCAAATCTGAGCAAGGCAAAGATGTGTTTTTCAGGTGATAACTATAAAGCATTCAGTGCTGCTGATGAAACTGGATTTCTAAAGCCCTCTGTTATAAAATCGAGTGCCGGGAAAAACAGGCAGGTGGCGTAGTGGGAGTAATCATTTGCATTTTGCTTTCATACCAACAGAATATGAGCTCAAAGCATTAAGCACTTTGGAAAGCCAATTTTGAGTTTAGAATGCAGTTTAAATCATCTTAATGGCCATGGCTTTTTTGGGGGTTTGTTTTTTTACAGCTCCACCAGTCTTCATGACTGAGTGCCAAACCAGGTGTTTTCAAACCGTTTAATGTTCACACATCCCTTAGCGATTATATTTTGATCAACGTGTTGAAATATTCTGACGAAAAATTCACTTTCCAGTAAGTTAACAGCATAATTTATCATCTCACTCAGAGATGCTAGATGTAGACCCACAATAAATAAATAAATACTTTCAGATTTAGGTTTTAGCCTATTTTACCAAAATTGTGATTAATCTAATGTTATCTCTCATGCTTAGAAAGAACAGTCATCATTTCAAACCATGATAAACGCACTAAAAAACATAACATTAAACAAAATGTAAACATCTTGAGTCAGTATTTTAACTTAACTAAACATCAAAATCGCACCACTTCGTTTTTGCCCATTCGGGGTCCCTGGACTCTCTTGAAAGCCCTATTATGACTGTGCTAAGAGGTGAATATTTATGCTCTTTGTGTAAACGCTTGCTTGTTTAATAGATCGTTGAGTAAAGTGCAGAGCTCTCACGACACAATCACGTTTGTCATTTTAATGTCGTGTTTACATTCTTTTGTTTTTCCAAAGGATGGCTATACACAAACTGGCCGTGACAGAAAGTGTCTGTGGCTTTTTGACAGAGCCACACACAGGCTGCTTAGTGTGTGCAGCTCGCGCTATGCAGCAGTCTCTTGGGTAGGCAGTTGCGATGAACTGGATGTCAACAGATGCATAAGGGGCTGTCGAAGTTTGAGATCTGCAGCACACCGGTAAGCCTGCTGTCGCCACTGGGGGGCGATCTAGGACTTTCCGCGCTGCGCAAACGTGCCTCTCGCGGCGGAGCGCAGCTCCCCAATAACACGAGCACAATGGTCAACGGGCGAGACTGAGCGGCAGACAGATGCGCGCTGCGCATACCCACCTAAGGCTATTTCACATGGCATCCGAAAACTTTGATACATCTCGATTCTGACGCCGCTCGTCTGATATATCGAGCCACGCAGCATGCTCTCGGCAGCAGCACCTGATCTTTGGTGAGTGTGAGTCCAGGCTTAATGCAGCGGTGCATGTTTTTTGGGGAGGGGAGATGGGCAGGTGATGAGAGATCCTGTTGAATAAAGAGCCAACGGCGAGCCGCGGCCAAACTGTCATCCCTCGAATGCGATCTCACCTGACTGTTGAGGTGTCATGTTCTGCGTTTGGCTACGTCGAGGGATATCTGGATTCCCAGAGCAAGAGGGAAATTTGGACAAACCTGGGATTTACATCCTCAGCCGTCTCTAGCTCGTTACATTGAGGGTGGAAGCGGAGAAGACATCCTCGTATCATTCCCTACGTAAGTGGCTCGAATAATGGAAGGTGGAGTGCATGAGAAGGATGTTAAAATGCGTGCGAAGACTGATTATAATTAATTGTCAGGGGCTTTTGGATTAGTAATATCTCGCGCTGTTTCCTGTTTTCCTGCCTGGCTGGCCTGTATCAATAAGGATGCGCCCTGTTATTGTTATTATTAATATTTGTATTATTATGCAGACAGCACAAGAATATTGAGTAAGGTCTCTGGTTACTTTTTAAAAATTTTCTGCTCGTGTTTGTGTCCATCACAGTGTGCCTGAGCTAAATTATGATGAGCACTTTGCATTCTACAACACGTTTTTCTTGTCTTTGCAGCTGTTGCTGGTGTCAAGCGGATCCAGTGATTCATTCATAGCCGCTGAAGGGGCAGAGGACGGAACAAACCTACACCCACCCCTCCCTCGCAGCGAAGATGGGAACCAGTGATTTCATAGGCGAATAAAGTCGGTGACCGAGCACCTCGGATAACGGAAAGGAGCCGCGCTCTCCTAATGCATCCAGTTTTCTGTTGGATAAGGCAGGCGCGCACGCCACGCGCATGGATTCTAGAACTGTTGGACACATTTTCCTCATGATTACGATGATGATGATGATGTCACCAGAAGCACGTCGCTTCGTTACAGTTGTAAAGTCCGATTACAACAAGTAAAAGTGCACTGAAAGAGCTGAAAGCACTTCCGAAGGCAGCGGACCAACTGTGCCAGTCAAGCGCATTTATGAACTTGCCGAGCCCTTCTTTCGCTCAGCTTCGTTCTCCATCACTCTGAACGCCTCATAGTTTGAGAAGATGGAGTTTGCTATGGTGGGCGCGGACAGTGGGGGCTGCAACACCCACCTGCCCTATGGATATGCCCAGGCTCGCGCCCGGGAGAGAGAGCGCGAGAGGGAGAGGCAGTCTCGCGCAGCGGCCGCGGCGGCAGCTGAAGCTGGAGCGGTCGGAGAGGGAGGTGGGTCCATTGGCCATCCCCACAACCACCCGCATCAGAGTCGCGCCGCCTCTTCGACGAATGCCAACAACAGTAGCGCCGGGACCGCCTCGCGCCCCTCCTCCTCCTCCTCCTCCTCCCAACAGCCGCAACAGCAACAGCAGCAGCAGCAACACCACGAGCCACCACAGCAACTTCTCAGAGAGCGAAAAAAGCAAAGAGGCGTCGCGCGCTGGAGACGGAACCGCGCGGCTCTCGGCGGGGATCTACGCCACTCAGAGTTGGCGCTCCTAGGATCCGAGGAGGACATTATGATCGAGGAGGAGGAGGAGGCGGAGGGCGAGGAGGAAGAGGAGGACAGGGGAAGCAAGAGGTCCAGTTTTGTCTATAACATGGATGATGAGGAGGAAACGGTGTCGTTAACGGACAGACGTCCTCAGTCAGGGTATGAAAACGTTTACAATGAGTACGGCTGCTGCGAGAGAGTTGTCATCAACGTGTCGGGCTTAAAGTTTGAAACTCAGCTGAAGACTCTCGCGCAGTTCCCGGACACTCTCCTGGGAGACCCCGAAAAAAGAAGCAGGTACTTCGACCCTCTGCGTAACGAATACTTCTTTGACAGAAACCGACCGAGCTTCGACGCCATTCTGTACTTCTATCAGTCAGGGGGGCGCTTAAAGAGACCCGTCAATGTGCCGTTTGACATCTTTTCCGAGGAGGTCAAGTTCTATGAACTCGGGGATGAGGCAATGCTCAAGTTCCGCGAGGATGAGGGCTTCGTGAAGGAGGAGGAGAAGCCGCTGCCCGAGGACGAGTTCAAGCGTCAGATCTGGCTGCTCTTCGAGTACCCAGAGAGTTCAAGTCCAGCCAGAGGGATCGCGGTCGTGTCAGTGCTGGTCATCGTCATATCCATAGTCATTTTTTGTTTAGAAACATTGCCAGAATTCAGGGACGACAAAGAATTCCTCATCCCAGGTAAAAACTCCACGCAGGCAGACAATGGATTTACGCCATTCAACGACCCCTTTTTCATCGTGGAGACAGTGTGCATCATCTGGTTCTCGTTTGAGATCATCGTGCGCTTCTTCGCCAGCCCCAGTAAAGCTGATTTCTTTAAAAACGTTATGAACACTATAGACATCGTCTCTATTTTGCCTTATTTCATAACTCTGGGCACAGATCTCGCGCAGCAGCAAGGCAACGGGCAACAGGCTATGAGTTTCGCCATCCTGAGAATAATACGACTCGTCCGGGTGTTCAGGATCTTCAAACTGTCTCGGCACTCCAAAGGTCTCCAGATCCTCGGGCACACTTTACGCGCGAGCATGCGAGAGCTGGCGCTGCTCATCTTCTTCCTCGTCATCGGCGTCATCCTGTTCTCCAGCGCGGTGTACTTCGCAGAGGCGGACGAGCCCTCGTCACAGTTCACCAGCATCCCAGATGCGTTCTGGTGGGCTGTGGTGACCATGACCACGGTGGGCTACGGGGACATGAAGCCCATCACGGTCGGGGGCAAAATCGTGGGCTCGCTGTGCGCCATCGCCGGTGTCCTGACCATCGCACTTCCAGTCCCTGTCATCGTGTCCAACTTCAACTACTTCTACCACCGGGAGACTGATAACGAGGACCAGGCGCCCGCCGTGGAACAACCCCCGCCGGGCTGCCCCTACTTTCCGGATTTCCTGAGAAAATTCAAGGGGTCCCCATCGGGCTCGTCTTTAGGTGATAAGGCTGCGGAGTACATGGAGATGGAGGAGGGCGTGACGGAATCTCTGTGCGGGGCTGACACGCAGAGCCCGAGCAGAGGGAACGGTACTGACTTAGGCGGGAAAAACAGTTCACATTCACGAACCCTACAGACAGATGTATGATTATGGAAGAACGATGACCTTTCATCAAGATGACTGCACAAATGAATCAGTTAACAGCACACACATGCACAACTTGAAGACACACACAGTACGCGCGTGCGCAGACACACTGTCTCACACACATTAAGTTCTGGACCTGAGCTGAAACTTTTTTGCAATGTGGCTGGCTACTTTTGTAGAGAAACATACCCTGTAATCACATGACAGGCAACGCAAAAATCACCAGCTTTACGTGACGTGGAGAGGTGTCTCTATCAGCCCACCTGTTCAGTTCAGTTGACAGAACCGAGCGACTCCCGGTTCATTAAATGAAGGAACTTGCATAGGCACTTTATGAGTTACATTTGTCAGTAATTGTAGGAAAAAGAGGCGAGTTCTTATCTAATGCTATTATGCAATAACGTTTAAATCGTTTGCACTATCATCAATTATGTTCTAGTCTCCCACTTTAATGCAGAGGAAAGAAATACTGAGCTAGAGAGAGAGAAAAAAGACCCCATAACAATCATGCTATGAATTGCATTTATGATTAATTCCAAACAATAGCAAACATACGCTGTCCACGACCAATTCAGCTATTAGAATTAATTGGAGAGCAGCATGTTGCATAACTTAAGGCTATGTTATCTTAAAAATCCCATTATGGCAAACATGTGTCCGCATGGCAGTATTCAGTATGTACTACACTCTGGTAAAACCTTTTTAGCACACCCTGTGTAGTTATTTGTGCATCGTCCAAAGTGACTCAAGAGTCATTATAGTCAGTCCCTTTTGTGAGTATTGAATACAAATCAATCATGTTCGTTTTTGTTCAATAGCACAAGATTCACACCACACTACAGTTCATCCATCACTCGATCTAGGCGTCATTCTTTCGCAGCATTTTAACATACAGAGTCCAAAATAACCGGTTTGCATTGTCTCACAAAGTAAAACACCCTGTACAACAGAGTCAACACCGACACCGTGGCTTGAAGGATCAGTTTGGCCACTGTTTTCAAGTTACTGTCTTGGGAGTTTATTTCAAGGGGAATGCTTCATGCAACTATCTGTCTTCATCCCTTTACCAAATGACAATGCATCCCTTTATTAAAATGCTGGCGGAAATCTACAGCACTGATGGGAACATGAACTTGGTGGACTTCATGCACAGCGAATCCTCATCTCAAAGGAGTGCACGATGACCACTGAGCATGCGCGGTGCATCGGAAACCCAGGTAAGTGTTTTCTGCTGCATCAAGACTCACTCAGTCATGCTGTCATTACTCATGCTCAGTTTTACACGCCATCCAGATGTTTACGCATGTGCGCAGGTGTTTATGCATCTGCGTGGACCCGCTAGTTGCCTGTCAGGCCCTGAAACAGGTGCTCCACGTGATCTCAGCAGGCATGTGATTTCAGATCTCATGTTTTCTTGTTTCATAATAATACATCAACAACGCCTTGAATTGCTTAGCAACAAGGGGCTTATTGTCAGAGAGACGACTGACTGTGCTGCGTTCCCTTGGAATCCAAAAATCCTCATTTGCTCATGAAGTGTGCTGAGCTTCATTTTTTGATGTCATAATAACTGTTACTGATTTTTTCTAGACAAGATAATGACCATTTAATCTGTAGTAAATAGGTATTTTGTCATGACATGCTACACTCAAAATATGATGTTTGCAAAATTGTTGCAGTCAATTTACACTTCAAAAAAAGGACTTTTGATACTTGTTGAAACTACATATTTAAATTGAGTTGAAACAACACAATTCTTAGGTTTGTTTTGGGACAACTTAGTTGTTTTATGTTCAATCCACTTAAATTTGTAAAAACAACTAAGTTAACTTATTCGATTTGTGTTGGAACAACATGAAGAAATTGTGTTTATACACTGCAAAAAGTGATTAGTTACTTAAAGCGAGTAAACCAATTGCCTTAAAAGCAACAAGTTGACTTCACAAAGATAATGTAAGTAAACCCACTGTAACTTGGAACTGTTTTGACTTCATTTTCATAAGTATGCTAATTGTACTCACGTTTTAAAGTCAACTAATCCCTTTTTACAGTGTCAGACTATTTTAGCATGTCTGTTTTTAAAAACAATATTGTAATTATTACAATATTACATATTTGGTGCTTCCTTAAGTTTATAAAATCTACAATTATAGCCTGTATTGAATTTAGAAGACATGCTGGAATCTGGAAGATCAGATTTATTATATTTACTGTGTCATTTTGCTAGATACAAATAGCTTAAAGGGGCTAATAATTTTGACCTTAAATGGTTTTAAAAAATATTCTAGCCGAAATAAAACAAATAAGACTTTCTCCAGAAGAAAAAATATTATCAGACATACTGTGAAAATTCCCTTGCTCTGACAAACATAATTTGGGAAATATAAAAAAATGTAAAAAAAAAAAAAAATTCAAAGGGGGTTTAATAATTCTGACTTGAACTGTTTATTATTTTTGTAAGGTCAATTTGTTGCTTTTAAGGCAATTGGTTTACTTGCTTTAAGTAGCTAATCACTTTTTACAGTGCATAGGCTGAATTAAGTAACTAATTTGTTTGTTTATATTCAGCCCATATAAATTGTTTGCAACCACTTACCTCAAAAAATAAGCAAGTCCAATAAATCATTTCTTTAGTGTACAGGGAGATAATAACAGTGGCCTGCTCATCACCTGCATCACAACACGATTACTTGTGGGGCTGGGCTGATAAACAATATTATATCAAACCGTGATCAAATTTATGTCAATAACAATGATAAGATCTGGACTTTTTTTACTCTATAATGATTTAAGAGCCAATCACACAGCAGAAATGTGCAACTAAAATGTGATATTAGACATGTACTGAATTTTCGGCCACCACAAATTTATCGGCCAAAAATATGTTGTGCCTTTTGATGGACCCACTAATTTTTGTGGCTTTAGTCATTGTTGGGATACTCTTATAAATCTGGAAGCATTAACAACTTATATTAAAAATATATAGCGTTATCGTTCAGTATAGAAAATAATTATGGAGACTGCATTTTTGGCATATCACCCAGCTCTAAATACTTGGCAGTTGTGTACTTGATATTGTCTTGCAGATTGCACTTGTTTCAGGAAAACTGTTGTATACATTGACAAAAGAGCAACAGGCAACTGGTGTTCAGCAGCTGTTAATGCCGTCACGTCTATAAACTATGCACACTATGTACAGTGTCCCTTTTCGAAAGTGATCCTCTTACAGCTTGTAGTAGATGCACCGCTGATAACAGGTTACATAATACCATTAAATTACAGCCAGTGTGCTCTGTCTTTAAGTCAAAGGATATATTTTAGGCATAATATTGATGTCTCCATGGCTTCATGCATGCAGTTGACAGAAAAGTTTTAACTCTAAACCAAGGATGTGAATCACAGCTCCTTGAAGGCCACAGTCTTTAGCTCAGACACACATACTTGAGGTTTTCAAATCAGCCTGAAGGAATTGATTAGCTGGATCGCATGCATTTAATCAAGGTTGGAACTAAACTCTAAAAAACACAGGGTCATATTGACATATTTATATTTAGGCTATATCTAAACTAATCTGGATAGAGTTGACAGTGTTTCTAGCTTAAAAACGCTCTCACACTAGTGTTTTCAATATTTTAAAAGTTGCTGACTCGCATAGAAATATGTGAAAGCACTTGCATGAGAGTGTTGTCTCGTTCAGCTGCCAAACAACACTGTAAGTAAACTATCCCTTTCTGTTGAAGAATGAAATAAGTACAAACTGTTATTAATCTTTAACAAAGCTATCAAACAGGATAGCCACATAAAACAATTGATATACAGTGCTCAGCATAATTGAGTACACCCCATTTTGAAAATTAATATTTTTATCCATTTCTCAGTGAATATAGACAGTGTATTTTGGTGCATTTAAACAAAACAGATTTAATAAACAGATATATTTATTACAATAATATTTCAGTCACCAAACATCTTTAAAAATTGAAAGATTGTACAATTAAATTTAAGCTAAATATTGCAAAATAAATTTAAAACCTACAAAATTTCCACTAAAGTTTTAAATTTTTTTGTTTCTCTTGTTTTTTCCTCTTTTTTTGTAAATTTGTATTTAATATTTTCCCCTAACATATAAATTGAGTGTACTAGTTTTTGGACCATTATCGCAAGTTATTTTGTTAGATAAGCTTCAGATTTGGCTTTAGTACTGACTAATCTAATGTATATGCACAAATATAATATTGTATAGCTTCCTATAAAAATATGAATTTAAAAGAGAGATTTGTGAAGGGTGCACTTATATATGCTGAGCTCTGTACAACAATGTTCACCATTGTTTACCATCAGTCATGTGACCAAAATTAATTTTTAAAAAGGGCCCACTATACAACAGGAAGAATTATTTTCAAAATTAGCCCCATTTCAGAGCGTTTTCATTAGGAAAAAAGTAAAAATCTCAGTGTTTATAGAGGTCAAAAACATAGGGAAACAATGTGTTTTAAAACAAAAGCAAATGTGTGTAAGCAAGGCCTTGCTTTCTTAATCTTTACTGGTCTTGTTATGAACAATTTAATTGTGCTCGTTATTAGGTGCTCAAAGTCTTTCCTTAATCAAAATTCAATAACTTTCCTCAGCACTTGCTATGAAATTATTATTTTGAAACGCTTTGAAATTATATTGTTATTTATTATCAGTTACACTTTATATTAAGTGGCCTTAATTACTATGTACTTGCGTAAAGAATAAACACAATGTACTTACTGTGTTCATAATGCATTGGCGAACACTTCTGGTGCTCTCAAAGTGGAATATGGGTAAGGTTAGGGACAGGTTTGGTGGTATAGGTAGGTTTAAGGTTAGGTTAAGGTAGGTTTAACTACCTAGGTGTGTAATTACAGAAATATTTTACAGATGTGAGTACATTTAGGTATTAAATCAGTCGTAAGTACAATGTAAAAACATGTATTTAACACAATAAGTATATCTTGTAATACATAATTCATTTGAGTCCAAGTACATACAGTAGTAGTTAAGGCCACCTTATATAAAGTGGGACCTTATTATCACTCACATTAAAAAAAGCTCATATTAGTTAAAACCTAGCATTAAAGCTAGCCAGATAAAATAAAAATATCTATCTATCTATCTATCTATCTATCTATCTATCTATCTATCTATCTATCTATCTATCTATCTATCTATCTATCTATCTATCTATCTATCTATCTATCTATCTATCTATCTATCTATCTATCTATCTATCTATCTATCTATCTATCTATCTATCTAGTCTTAAGTAGTGTTAGGTACTGTAAAAAAGTAATATATTACAATATTAAGCCTGTCTTAATCTTAAATAAAAACTTGACGTAAACAGTAATTAAGTAACACATTTCATTACTTTAGCTAAAGTGACTTAAGATTGTAATAAATACATTTTAAGAGTAACTACCCGAAACTGATCTTCAGTATTGTAATTATTCTTTATAGTAGATTGTAAATGCACCACTAGCTTACTGCAGTCAATCACTTTCTCACATAATAAAGCAAGAATATATCATATGGTGTATGATGTATGTGTTAGAGTTATTTTTGTGCTTGCTTTTTAATACAAATATCATACATTCTTGTTTGCAGTGCTATTAGATTGTACTGACTGTCCCACTGCATTGCAAATAATCCTAGTGGACAGACTTTGTAGTAAAGCTTAGGTTTTGAAATCTGAAGTGATACTCAGTTAATGATGATATACTGATAGGCTTAAACGTTATGGGATTGCGCTTGCTGAGTCATGCAGTACATTTGCACATATACGCACAGGCCGTCATATTCATTATAACCCAGGCTATTAAGCACTCGTTTACAGGTTAATGTTGCATAGCATTTGGAGAGGTGTTACGCCAGCGCTGTGTCTTCATTTTCTGCTGGTCTACTTCATATTGGATTGCACCAACACATCACAGCGCTAGTTATTTGATGTGCTGAACATTTCTTTAAATGTTTGTTGCCGGCTGTAAAATAATGGCTGTTCCTCATCTTGAGCTCATTAGTTTAGGTTTCTTTGGATACGAACATGCTGATATTCAATAATTCAAAATATAGTTTTAATGAACAACGTTGATTCCCACTTACAAATACTGTCAATAATTATTTATTATTCAAACTTTTAGAGTGATTTTAAGTATTTTCAGATTGTATTTGCTGTGGTGTTTATAACAGTGCCAAATGCTTGTAGAAATAATTAGTTAGATAAATAGTTTAAACATTAACATTTTCCCATGTTATTCTGGCCAACCTCGTGTTTGTGTGGGTTTCCTCTGGATGCTCCGGTTTCCCCCACAGTCCAAAGACATGCACTATAGGTGAACTACAGTTGAAGTCAGAATTATTAGCCCCCCCTGAATTATTAGCCCCCCTGTTTATTTTTGTACCCCAATTTCTGTTTAACGGAGAGAAGATTTTTCATTACATTTCTAAACATAATATTTTTAATAACATTTTTAATAACTGATTTATTTTTATCTTTGCAATGATGACAGTAAAAAATATTTGACTAGATATTTTTCGCTTCTATACAGCTTAAAGTGACATTTAAAGGCTTAATTAGGTTAATTAGGTTAACTAGGCAGGTTAGAGTAATTAGGCAAGTTATTGTATAATGGTTTGTTCTGTAGACTATTGAAAAATATATAGCTTAAAGGGGCTAATAATTTTTAAATAAATTTTTAAATCTGCTTTTATTCTAGCCAAAATAAAACAAACAAGACTTTTTCCAGAAGAAAAAATATTATTAGACATACTGTGAAAATTTCTTTTGCTCTGTTAAACATCATTTGGGAAAAAATTAAAAAAGAAAAAAAAATGAAAAGGGGGGCTAATAATTCTGACTTCAACTGTACATGTCGAGCTACCGGACAAACTGGTAACCGTGGGAAAGCCGTTGATACGGTGTGTAAGCAGTCAGCTGGTAAGCAAGAAAAGAAACGGCATCATACCACCCCGTAACATTCATTTTAAAGATGAAATGCAGCCATACATACTTCTGGCTACATAAATCGCGATCTACAGAAATGTATATAGGGCTACGTTTACAGAATGAGCCTATGTTGCTTTTTTGCAGCTTAGGTTAATATCTTAATAATACCATATACCATGATAAAAGCTTCACCAATTAATCCCAACAAGAAAATCTGATACCATCATAAACCTACTCTGGGCCTAAATGTTAAAAATAATTAATTGAATCTGAAAATAATTTGTGAAAACAGTCTGTTGTTTCCAACTCCAGGTCTTGCATTTGTAAAATGGCTACCAAACTAAAAGCTTCACACTTTCATTATTTGGCATCTTTCTCTCAATCTGTCCTCGTCTTTTTCTTTCTCTGTTCCTTCAGCTTCTTTTCCTTTCACAGTCATTGAAAAAAAAAGCACCACCACAGCAAGCGAGCGAGCGTATCCCTCAATCTGTGGCGGCCTCCTTCACTTCTGTGTTGAAGGACTAGAATCACACGCATGTCAGATGGAGAAAAGTGAATGTAATTCTTCGGAGATCAGTGGACTGTACGCTTCACACATTGTTTGTTTAAAGCGTAGGTCCATACACTATGTGTGCGCTTGCTTGTCTTCGAGCTCGTAATAAATCGGTGGAAACCCTTCACCCACATCACCTTCATAAATATCAGGCTCAATGCCACGCCAAATGGATATTAAACTAGATTTCCTAATATCAATTACCCGTGACTACGAAAGACATTTTGCCATATTGATAGATCAGTGTAACGCCACTCATTCCCATAACACTGACTCTCTGTAAATATCAAGACTGGCATTTGAGCAGTGTGGAGAGCCAGAATAATGTGGCATTAGTCCAAGCGAAAGCAATCAGCATCCCTCTACTCAGGGCATTAATTAGCTGCCGTGCGTGATGTGTGTAGTATGACACAGAAGAGTAGCTCGGCTTCGTCACCAAACCCACACATACATCGGGGCTTAGCGGATGATAGGAAAATAAACAGCGCTATAGATTAGAAACTGAGTTGTCATGGCAGATTTTTCACTCTGTAATCCCCTCTTCGTCTCCTTGTGCGTCTAAACAACAACAGCGTTAAAAGTGTTTAAAATCAGTTGGGTGGGAAATGACAAGTGAGTTAGCCTGATGTAACGTTGTAAATTAGCGATTTTATTCCTGCTGCTAAGTGCTGTCCTCTAAACCGCTGTTAGTGTCAAGAGCATTGTGTGGCCCCAAGCACAGGTGGTGTGCGATGCCGCTGACAAATTAGCATTACTTCTTGTTCTTCGTAGAGCAATGTTTAACATCTTAATGACACAGAGGTCATGTTCATGCTCAGAGGGGTACAAACGGGGGTTTTAGGAGCAGGGCTTCCTTGCACTAGTGCACAGGGAGTTTAGTTTGGATGGTGACCAATAGTTTAATGCAGCTCTGTAGCTAAGACATGGATCAGTAAGAGGGTCAATAATGTACTAGGGTGATAAAGAAGAGAACGGAATAATCTTTTAGAAAGAAGAAAAACTCTCTGACTTGGTTTAAAAGATTTTTTTCTTGTGAAAAGCTTTAGCTTAATGATTCAGGTGCAACCGTGAAGTACAATTAGATTTTTAAAACTGTGTGTGTGAGAGAGAGTGACATTTTTACACTAAAGCTAACCTTGCTATGTCCTAAAAACATCAAATCATCTTATATTTTAAGAGTCTTACTTGCCGTGGCTTACAGTCACCAGTGTCTGTAATAAGTGATGTAATAAATGGGTTCTTTCAGGTGGAAAACTTTTGGTTCAATTCCTCTGCTCAGTTTGTTGAGGTCAGACATCTGCAAATAAAATCATAAACACTGCTTTATAATATAATAAAGTGTTTATAAAATAAATAATATAGTAATTAATAAATAATATTATATTTAAAAAGTGTATTAATAATATAAATGTTTAATCTAAACTGTAAAGTGCTAGGCTAATACAAGTGACATGGTTTTATTTAAAGGTGCAATGGGTGACTGTAACATTTTGAGTTGTGCTGGTTGAAATTCTCTTCACATCCTGATAGTAATCAGTACATTAAGAGGTCCAAATGTATTTATATGCATTTTAATATTCAGGGGAAGATGTATGATTAAGAAATAGTTTGTCCAATTAAAACGTTCGGTCTGAATATCATGATAGGCTGTCCTACCTGCCTTTCAAAATATGTAACTACACACCTCTGCACACCCTGTTTGTGCAGAAAGGATAACGTCATCAGCGCGTTCACGGACAATGTTCAGACAAATAATAGCAGGCAAACATCAACAACCTACAACCCTTTTTTAGTGAGGTATTTAAAATACGAATTGTACTACAAAGTATTCTGTCTGGTGAATGTTACGTGATTTATTATAGTGTTGGGTGTAATTAGTTACAAAGTAGCTAAGTACTGAAATTAAATAACTTGTTCACTGAAAAATCTAAGTAATGAATTACTTTTGAATTTTAGGTAATTTAATTACAATTACTTAAAATATACCTGCCTAAGATATTGTTCATGAATTCTGCAGTTTCGTATAAACCAATTTAGGGAAGCATGGTAATTGTAAAAAAAGAGAAAGGATACTATATATTTGGAGATGAAAATAGATTCTTTCACTAAAGAATGTTAGATTTGTTGGACAAAAACACATGTTTAAGAATTGCTGAGTTGAGTAAATAAATATATTGCATGTGTAAATATAGTGTCATTATTACTTTGAAATATTTAGTGTTTTGATTCATGTTTAAAATTAAAATTGAGTTAAATGATTAATTAGGTATTGAGTCATTAAGTAAACTTTCAGACAAAGTCATTAAACAACTTTTATTGATGTAATTAGTGATTAGCAATAAATGACTTTTTGAAGTAACTTGCCCAACACTGGTAGTGATGTCGTCTAATGCGTCTACATGTGTTCAGGAGGCATGTCTTTGGATGGTGATTTGCAGGATAGGGCTTAAAGCTGATTCATACTTTCGGCTGGGCTTGTGTCGCGGACCTCATGAAATGGACAAGGCTTATATACTTGACGTGTTCGCCATAGTGATATTCTTTATAACATCAGGGGGCAGTCAAAAGAAACCCATCGTAAAGTCAGACGGATAAACAGAGAAGTAAGAAGTTTCCGGAATCAAGGAAAAAAAAAAAGTACACTTACTAAAAAATACTGACTTATTTTTCATAATTTAGCCCACTCCACAATTCACACATTACTGTCTAGTTAGTTTGTGTCCTCTGCTTATATACCAAGGGAATAATGGTCCAACATTCCTGACCATTATCACTAATAAAGCCCAGAAAAACAGGGCATCACTATATTGTAAACCGATAGGTTCAAATATTCTTTTCCAGTCATCAAAGAAATCATTTGTTAACTATTAACTATGAAATTGTTTTAAATTCAAAATTATACATCAGTGTAAAACCTATGAATGGTGGAAAAACATATTCTTTAATTGTGTATTAAAACCACATGGGTCTCCACTTTTTGGTTTTAACAAACTTATCCCTCAAGTTTATCTAAATATTTTATCAAACACTTTCCTCCTTTCCCACGGCTGTCTGGTTTTCCTTATGATTACGCATGGATGGATCATAAAGATGTACCTGTTTCAGACAAATCTCTTCAAAGTGAACTCAAGCTTCACTAGCAAACGTGTTGAGTATAAACCAGGCTTTAGGCTTTCAGTGATATCAGTCTAATGTCAGCATTTTCCAATATCTCCTATTGCATCTTTAAATAAACTGCTTAATTGCTGAGCCAATGCAGATATACACATCAATATTATCAAATTATTGATTATTAGTGATGGACATTCACAGAAAACTGCAGAAAGAGGAAGCATACACTCATCCAAAGTACATCAAAAATGAAAGCATGCCACTTCTATAAAAGATAGGAAATAGATGAGTGAATTCGATGCATATTTAATAGATTGGTAGACAGGACAGAAGTGTCACTAAGACAAGAGCTGATTCAAGGAAACACTAAGGTCTTTCACCCTGGAGTCATGTCTGCTGAGGTTTACACGCTCATTTTTTCCTGGAATACAGACTGAGTGACTCTGCACCTGAGCATGTGGGAAAAAAAAAGACTTGATGAACAGTATTCCTTGTATTTCGCAAAGAAGTTTAAGGCTCGGTTCTATTGTTGTCAGCATATCTGTGCTTGACGTGTTTGTTTGTGTGCTTGACTTGTCATGGGCACGAAACAAACACACACACATCGACAAAAACACTTCCCTTCGGGCTTTAATAACACTCCCATAGGGCAGGGCACTGGAGGTCAGGATGTGTGTGTTGCTGAGCAGTTCTGTCTTGTTGGCTTGTGTTTCTCTTATCTGACGGCTCATGCCCAGAGGGTCAGGGTGCATTGTCTGTACTAATAGGACTGACCCCTCTGATGAGAGACCTAAGACGGGACGCACGCAATGGGACGCTCTAACAAACTTCACGACCTTAGCAAAGGGCAGCAAACCACGTCTGTCATCTGCATCACATTCAGCATTAAGAAGAGCAGAGCATTAAAAAAGTAATCAAAAGACAATCCTAAAAGCTCCTGAGGTTATTTAGGAAATGATTGGTGGTACGGCTGTGTCTAGTGGCATCCTTCTTTATTAGTGTTGCGTGAGAGCTCACAATTAATGAAAACATTTCCATTGGAAATCAAATGGATGTTCCCTCTAGCTGACCTGCCATTTTGTGTCAAATTATATGTTGACTTATACTGTATATACTGTAGTTCAAGTACTGTGACCGGTGGGTGTTGCAGAGATGGGAAGAAACCAAATACAAACACTTCATTACTGTACTTAAGCAGATTTTTCTGGTATTAGTACTTTACTCCACTACTTGTTTTTCTGACAAATTTTTACTTTCAGGGTTCATACACATTTTTACTACATAAATTCCATGACTTTTCTAGGACTTTCAAGTCAATTTTCATACCTAATGTTTCATGTAATGTCTACATATACATAGTAAATCATAAGAAATGTTTCAATTAATACAGCATATCGTAAAACACGCAATTTATTTTTATTTCTATGCAAAATAGATGATGCTTAAACAGCACTAATAATGTGAGAGCATGTTTTGGCCAACAAAATAGAAGTAAAAACAACTAACCTCCATTCCAATATACAAACATCTGTCAAACTAATTTTAGATAATCTTAATAGTTTGTTAAACTAGTAATAGTAGGTAAAACTACTTTTATCATAAAGCTGCGATCACACTGCACTTTTCGTTTCAAAAATGTCTCCTAAATGACTAAATGTAAATGCCATTCCCATGACTTTTCCAAAACCTTGTGGGTTTTTCTGTTTTTCCAAAACCTTTCCAGGCCTGGAAAATACCATGTCAAAATTCCATGACTTTTCTACTTATTATATTTTTAAATCGAGCTCATTACTTTCATTTAATGTGTTTTGTGGCGCGATCTATATTATTTCTTGCTATTATTAACATGTATTGGACTTTATCCATTAAATAAAATATACACAATACTTTAAAAACTAACAAACAAAACAAAAAACAATTACTGAAATCATACACAGTCAGAAACAAAAGGCACACGGTGGTAAAAATTACCTTATGTAAAAGTTGTACCTTATATGGCACAGAAAAGTCCTCTTATGATACTGTTCTGTAGCTTTTATGGTACAACTGAAATGAAGGTACACAATTGTTCTCATAAAAAGGTTCATAAGTGTTGGACAATTCCTCCATTATTACAATATTTATGAAAATAAATATTACTGGAAAGGCAAAGTGATTTATGAATAATTTCCATATAAAAAATGTATAATCATTTAAAAGCATATGTTTAAAGAAACTCATAAACATTAATTATTCAATTCTATAATACAAAACAACAAAACTATAGGTTTTGTAAACTAAACATTTAAGGCATTTTTAATAAACATTTGGTAAGCATTTTCTGAGAAGCACATCTTCATTATTGATATCTGCACCTTTTGGTGTTTGCTTTCCACTACACATGTGAGCTGGCAAAAGTCCTGCATATGCAAAGTGTTCATGCAGACATTTTGGTATTGTAAAACTAATCAAACATTGTGCATATCTAGTTACAGTACTTTTGCATAATTCTATTTCTATTTTAAAAATAAGTAAATTAAATGAACTTTTAAGCGATTACAAGGGCATTGTGTGAAAATCGGAGAAAAATGTTTTATATGGTACATGGGAGAATGTTTCTGTAACATTTTAGTGAAAAGTGTTGTGAAATGTTTGGCAAAAAATTGATCTTTTGATTTATGTTAAATTATTTTTTATTCTTTAATTTTATTGCATTTGCACAAATAGAAACTTATAATAAATTGACACATTTTGGATTTACTGTAGCAAAATGCCTTTAAATAGTTCTTGAAGGAACACATTTGACACTGTTAAGCTACAAAGTGTCTTGTCACTGCAGTGGTACCTTTATGGATCAGATTTGTACCTTTGATGAAGGTACAATATTGTCTCTGCAGATTTTAAAAACCAAAGGTACATTTTGGTTTCCCATGGTACAAATCATGTCCTTAAAGGTACAAACTGCAATGGTACAAATTTTTACTTTGTCTTAAGGTACAATTCTGTTCCATAAAAAGGTACTGCAACAGTGACAAGGGTTTGTAGCTTCTTACATTGTACCATTTATTCTGAGAGTGTATGAGCTGCATGAGTGTTGCTGTTTGCAGAAAATGAAGCAGGTTTAGCATAATGCAAAACATATATATATGTGTTCAAATACATTCATTTTGTTGATTTTATCAAAGAAAAAAAACCTGAAATATGTATAGGATAAAAATAAAGTCTTAAATTTAAGACATTTATGATTTATGAATACACAGGCCTACAGAATTATGTTTTCGAGTATATGAACCATTATGGCAGCAGTTGTTCTTAACAGCTATAAAATTAAGTTTTGTGTCCAGGTGATGATACACAGGGCATCTTTTTAAGCAGTGTTGTTGGACAATATTGTAAAGTGATGTTGCTTGGCTAGTTTGCAGCTGAAAATACAAAAAATAAATAAAATAAACCTAATAACTAAAAATAATACAACTAAAACATGTAGTAGCAATGAATACTTTTTACTTAAGAACATATTTCAGGCCGTACTTCTTTACTTTTAATTGAGTACAAAAGTGTAGTCAGTACTTCAACTTTTACCAGAGTCATTTTAAACATGAGTATCTCTATTTACTTGAGAAAAGAATGTGTGTATTTTTGCCATCTCTGGGTACTTGTGTTTTATTTCAACAACATACATTATGCTTGAGAGCACAACTGAGAATGGCAATAATCCTGAAGGAAAAGGATTTGTAAATTCCGCACAGAGAAAATCCTGTTCTGTGAAAAAAAAATGACTGATGCTCCAGGACTGCTAAATATGATAAAGAGTAAAATCTGAATATCGCTAGACGGCAGATCAGTTGGAAATTATGGAAGTTGTTGTCAGTTTTCTCCAAGAATAAACTGTCATTTAAATAAGAAAGAGTGAAGATCGAATGCAATCCCTGACAAAGACGTTTCGATCATATATAACATGATTATATCACTGCCACAATTGAACGTGGCGTGTGCTGGAACGCTTCTGGAACAGGAGAGGTTTTAGTATCTTATTCTCGATATCTCAATTTTAATGGATCTATTCATTAATATATGTATAGCTATTAGAGCTGACAGCGGATCGATTTGGTTCACTATTCTTTTATAGGATTCTCAAAGGACATCCCCTAATGTATTTTCTGCAAGTCACAGAAGGAAGACAGATTACACCGAAAGGAACCTGACAGAAAAAAAACATAATAATAGGTATTAAAATATACATATATAGGCTAAATATAAAAACATAACAAATAATTAAATATAAACGTTATGGATGCTGAACATATATTATAATATAAAATAATGTAAAATAATGTAAAATAATATAATATAATATAATATAATATAATATAATATAATATAATATAATATAATATAATATAATATAATATAAAATGAATTAACAAAAAATAACAATTAAGGCTCGTACACACCGGGATGCGTTTGCGTTTATCGTCAGCATGTTACGAGACGTTTTTCCACATTCAAACCCAAGTGATTTTCACTGGTGTCACGCAGAAGAGTATGCAAAATCACTCCTTGACATTAGATGGCGCTACACAAATTTAAGCTTCTGACACCCCGCTTATAACACAGAAGAAGAGTAAGAGAGGAAGTTTACATGCTTGTTGTTAAAGTTACTAGTGACTCGAACAAGCATGGATGTTCAAGTAGCAGCTCCAGCTTTAGCGATGAAGAAGTGATTATTATTCACCAGTGCAATAAGCAGCTCCACGTTCATATCGCCTCTGGGCATCTTCTTCAGTGTGCGCTTGCATTGACAGTTTTGCACTTGAGCGCCTCCAACTGCTGTTTACTGTTACTTCAGCAGCTCCGTGCACGAGAACAAGAGTGCCAATCTGACTAGATAAGAAGGTTTTGACGCGGCGCGTTAAGACACTTAAATGCTTGTATTTGTTGTACCAGCTCTGCGATGCACATTCACAACTTCATGCATTGGGTTAAATTAGGCTGTCCAGTGTTCAGTCTGTTACTACCATGGTTGACACCAAGACAGGCAGTGAGGCAGTGTAATACAGAGTGGATCAAAGCGCGTCAAATGATCGGTAATTAAAAGGGGAAAAAAATGAAAAATAGAGTAAACATATATATTTTATATTAGACACATCTGATGCTTGTATTTGCACCAGCTCCATGTCCACAACGTCACGCATTGTGTTAAATTAGTCTTTGCAGTCTCCGTTTTCAGTCCATTGCTTCCATGGTATCTGTTAAGCCGAGAGAACGGAACCAACCCCGTGACATAAGACACAGCGATATTCCAAGATGGCGATGCCCTAGGTCTAAAAGCTATCGTAAAACATGCCGTTTTCTGCTAAATGGTTACATTAATCAAGGTTGTTTAATTTATTTTCATTAAAGTGGAATCCAATGTACAAAATAATGTAAACTTGACTGAGTGCTTCATTTCTCCTTTAATGTACGTTTTGTGTTTATTCTTACTTGCTATATTTTTATTATATTTAAATAAATATTTAAATATTTTCTAGATTTTATACACTTTTATATGAGCCAGTGGAATGAAATTTCATTAATATGGTTATGTGAATGACAATAAAAGCCTTTAACTGTCTACTAACTTATATATAATATAACATGTAAGTAAAATAACGTTAATACAATAAACTTAATGTGATTACTACCTTGACTTTACCAGTAAATGTCATGTCATGTTCATATTTAACAGATAATAATATTGATGTTTGAAGGAAGTTTTCCTGCATTTAAAAGTAATGAAAAGTGTTTATGTTTAAATTCAAGCGCATTCACACAAGGCAGTTTTATGTTCAGTGGGTAGCATGATTGCCTCACAGCAAGAAGGTCGCTGGTTCAAGCCTCGGCTGGGTCAGTTGGCGTTTCTGTGTGGAGTTTGCATGTTCTCCCCGTGTTCGCGTGGGTTTCCTCTGGGTGCTCCGGTTTCCCCCACAAGTCTAAAGACATATAGGTGAATTGAGTAAGCTAAATTGTCCGTAGTGTATGAGTGTGAATGAGTGTATGTGGATGTTTCCCAGGGTTGGGCTGGAAGGGCATCCGCTGCGTAAAACATATACTGGATAAGTTGGCGGTTCATTCCGCTGTGGCGACCCCAGATTAATAAAGGGATTAAGCCAAAAAGAATATGAATTAATGAATGAATGTAAAATTTGTTTAGATAATGCTTACACAGCAGTAATAATGTGAGAGCATGTTTTTGGCCAAGGACAGAAAAGAAGTAAAGACAACTAATCTACAGTTGAAGTCAGAATTATTAAATCCCCTGAATTATTAGCCCCCAGCTTTTATTCTAGCCGAAATAAAACAAATAAGACTTTCTCCAGAAGACAAAATATTATCAGACATACTGTGAACATTTCTTTTCTCTGTTAAACATTATTTGGGAAAAATTTAAAAAAGGAAAAAAAATTCAAAGTGGGTTTAATAATTCTGATTTCAACTGTATATTGAAGTATGTTTGTTAAACTAATTTCCATGACTTGTACAAAACTTTTTCTTTTTCCAAAACTTTTCCAAGCCTGGAAAATGCCATGACAAAATTCCATGAGATTTCCAGGTTTTCCAAGACTCTGTACTCTGTGATCATGTATCTGCTCTGTTGGTTCAGAAACCGAATCAATGGCCTGAACACATCTGTAGTAGTCACTGGATGTCACATTCTAGCAAAACAAATGAATCATTACACCACTAGTTATTCACTGCATCGCCGCAAAGACACATTTCCCAAATGTATAGATCGAAACCTTTAACAATCCAGTTTCTTGCCCTTCCTTGTCAAGCTATTCAGCCATCCATTGCCTCTAAATGACACCATCCTTCAAGATGTGACATTGTAGTGTCCTGGGGAGGCACCGTGGCCTTGCTCTGCATTTTAGACTGTCTCTGGTTCACAGCGCACACATACACAAACTCACACTCATCAGAAGAAAGGAATTACAAACGGGACTGACTATGCCCCAATGTAATTCCTGCTCTGGTTATAGGCAGACTGAGAAGTCAAACGGGAGTCACTGACCTTCTGACATTTATGTACTTGATATATATATATATATATATATATATATATATATATATATATATATATATATATATATATATATATATATATATATATATATATATATAGCACGTAAAAAGTGCTGAGCTGTACATGCAGGCTCATCATCTTCAGCATACTGCATATACTGTAAGACTGTAATGATATAGCAGAGGAAACAGTCTATCAGTGTCTGGCTTTTGGCTAGTGATACAGCCAGTTCCAATTTCTGCACTGCATTGAGCAAGGAAATCTTCATTGTTGTGATAATACTGCTCTGAATGTTTATCTTGGTGGGTTTCCTGCGCTTTAATTGGCTTGTCATGCTGCCCCCAGAGAACAGGCTGAGAAACTGCAGTTTGGGCCTCTGGAATTAGCCAGCACTTCCTGTCTCTCTGTGGGATAGACACACTGCTGCTACTGTAGTGTAAACGTAGACTAATGTGTTTTTATTACTGTTATTTATAGTACTGTTGCGGTGGGCACTAGAGTATCCGTGCTTTCCTCAAGAGGGCTTTTTATTTTCCACATTTAGTTGTTCTCCTAGCCAAATGTTTAATGCATATTTGATTGTGGAGGGCCGTCAGTGAGATTGGTAGTTTAGATCACAATCAGAGGACAGTTAAAGGGATGGTTCATCCAAAAATTTAAATTCTGTCATCGTTTACTCTCCGTTCACATGTTCCAAATGTTCAAACACAATAGAAGATCATTTGAAAAAGTAAAAAAACCTGTAACCACTGACTTCAATAGTGTTTGATTTTCCTATGGAAGTCAATGGTTACAGGTGTTCATCTTTCTTCAAAATATCTTATTTTTTGTTTAACATAGGAAAGAAACTCATAAAGGGTGAGTAAATAGTGAAACTGGAGGGTGAGTAAATAGTGAGTCAATTTTCATTTTCGGGTGAACCATCCCTTTAAAAATTCCCTATATTTTGAGGTCACAGCCTAGTACGAAAACCTAGTACATTTTTTTTGTCAATATATTTATTATTTTTGCATCAACAATTTACAGAATCAATTCAACATAGGGCTGTGCGATTTGGGCAAAATATCTAATTGCGTTTTTTTTTGACAGATTTGATTTGCGTTTTAATTTTGTAGACAAACTTCAACTCAATAATCTGTATCGTAGCCTCTTACTGTTAAAATGCAGTGAGTGTTAGTTTAAAAAAAGAAACTGAAAAGATATTAACTTAGATAAACATTTATTCAAATTTGGTTTTAAATATTTAGAAATGAAACACTCATTTTTCTCTAGAGCCGCCAGTGGTGGAGTACTGAAAAATCATACTCAAGTAAAAGTACAATTATTTGCCTAAACTTGTAGTGCAAGTAGAGTAAAAGTATCCGTCGTGAATATTACTCAAAGTATGAGTAAAAAGTAGCCCTTTCAAAAGTACTCAAGAGTAGTGAGTAGTGAGTATTTTGCTGTAAAAAGCTGATGCATTTACATGTAATTTGTGGATGTGTGTACATTTCTGTAGCATTCTGTAGTGCATTTAGTTATTGCCCAGCAGGCACATAACATCATGAGACCATAATATTAGATTAGATTTAGGTTGTGATATCATGTGACCAAAATTCTATGTCTAGCTAGCATCTAAGGACAATGTTATTTTAATGTCCAATAACAATGTCAAATGATTTTGATATTTGGTTGATTTTAAGTTGTGTTAGAAATAGGGTTGTCACAATACCATTAAATAATCCTATGATACTAAACTAGCTGAAGTATCACGATACCAAGTAGTATTGCGGTACTGTAATTCATAACTCAAGTTAAAGAAAGTTGTCAGAAATACTATATTTTATGTTATAGTAGGCCTATTTGAATGTAATTCATAATTCCCTTTAAGCCCAAAAATATTATTTGCACCCCACTTCACCTAAAATGTATTCATTCTTTATGGTTGTTTTGTAGGTAGGTGACCTACAAAAGTTACAATAAAATAAAGATACAAATTATACCCAATGAAACTTGTTACAAAAGAGCATTTTTCCAACAAAATTAGGCTATATGAAGTGGTCAAAAATAGTTTCAATGTTTCCTGTTGCTATTTTGGGTTTTTCATCTACTTTTTTTCTTCTCAGGTAACAATCCAAAGTAAATCAAAATTTCACTTTGTGAGTCGTTCTTTAAAAGAGATTGTCGTGGTCGCTAATAAATCATATTAACACAGTTAATAATCACATTATACACAGTTTTGCAACCTTAAAGGGCTCCATAGACTATTTAAATAAAATGGTCTATTGTTGTACAAATGTGTGAGCATTTTAGCAACTTTTCTACATGCAACACTATCTATTGTAGATAAACCATTAATGACGATACTACCGTTTACAAACTACAGTGGCACCACCAGTATTTTGGAGCCATAGTATCACGATTCTACCATAGTACCCAAACTGTGCAACCCTAGTTAGAAAGTGACCAAAATTCAACATCGAGCCAACATCTTAAACCAACATCATATTGACGTCAAATACTGACATTTATTCATCAGGTATGGCAACCAAAATCCAACATCTGATAGATGTTATAGTGGTAACGTCCACACAACCTCAAGGTGTAACATCATTAGATGTTGATATTTAGTTGATTTTAGGTTGGATGTTGGACACTGACGTCAGCCTGATGTTGACATCAACCTGATTTTCATTTCCAAACAAAATGACAAACAAACAAACAGTGCAACATTGGGGTACAACGTCAATCTGACGTCATGTTGTTAAGGCCATTTCAGTCATTAAACAGTAAATATCCATCATCTTCTCATCAGTGACATGTATCTAAACAGTCTCTGGGTCAATGCGTGTAAAGATTTTGGACATCTTCTTGGACGCTTTTATTGCTTCCAACTAGTTTGCTGCAGTTATAAATGTCTTAAGATCATTCATTCATTCATTTTCTTTTCGGCTTAGTCCCTTTATTAATCCGGGGTCGCCACAGTGGAGTGAACCGCCAACTTATCCAGCACCCTTTTACAGCACCCTTCCAGCTACAACCCATCTCTGGGAACCCATCGTCACCTGTACCGTATGTCTTTGGACTGTGGGGGAAACCGGAGCACCTGGAGGAAACCCACACGAACGCAGGGAGAACATGCAAACTCCACACAGAAACGGCTCGAACCAGCGACCTTCTTGCTGTGAGGCGACAGCACTACCTACTGCGCCACTGCGTTGCCCTGTCTTGAGATCATTATGAAGCGATTTACCTTTTATGTGCGATTTGATTGGACGGGAATCACTGGACTGATTTTTCGAATTCCCATAGACAAGAAAAAATAAAGTAGTGACTTCAGGTTGAAGGACAGTAGCGCAGTAAAAGTACCGATACAGCACTAAAAATGTACTCAAGGGAAAGTAAAAGTACACATTTTTAAAACTAATTAGTAACGTATTCCTAAGAAAAAACACTCAATTACAGTAACTTGAGTATTTGTAACTTGTGACTTTACACCACTGATAGCCACAAATAAAATGACCTTACCTTTCTGTAAACAAGTTGAACTCAAATGAGGGAGATAGTTTGGGTTATTATAAAACAAAAAATAATAATTATAAATATACAGAACACTCATCAAACTAACATGGCTGAAACAACTCTGAAATTGTACTTTGCTGTTGCTTGCTATTATACTGAGTGCCAATGGCAATACTTTCAGTCAACTTTTTAGCAAGACACTCCTCATATAGCCACTTGTGGTGCTTTTTTAAGGTTGTTGCATTTCCTCATGCTGTGGCAACAATTCTTACAGATTACCTGTTTTTGTTTAGTGTTTGTGACTTTAAAACCAAAATATTCCCATATTATCAATGTACTGTTTTTTTTAATATAATAATTAGTCTATTTATAGTCTAATTATTAGTCTATTAATATTTCGGAAGTGATAGATGCCATCATTCCACTTGTCTGTGCTTTCATGTTTGTTTGTTTTTTATTGTGGGTGTTGGGCATAGTTCAGTTGCACAATTCTGTTTGGGCAGAACGAAAGTGTGCTCACTGAAACGGCGAGTACTGTCACACACAGACGGCAGTCACACATTTCCTCTGGGTAGGGGAAATGAAATAATGCATATATATTTCATATCGCAGCTTCTAGTGATTAGCTAATCTCAACGTTTCAAATTGCGATTGTGATTCGATTTCGATTAATCGCACAGCCCTATTTCAATATACATGTAAACATTCTTTTCTAACCACCCTCCACCCTGAACGTCATGATTTTGCCAAGTACAATACGATCCTGGATCCCCCTATAACTATAAATTATTTCCAAAATCAGAGGGGAATAATAGTTGGATAACAATCATGTAGAAGTGCATAAACCTTGGTCCAGGAACATGTCCTACTTGGAGAACATGCAAACTCTACACAGAAAGGCCAACTGACCAAGCCTGGACTGGAACCAGCGACCTTCTTGCTGTGAGGTGACAGCGCTAACCACTGAGCCAACGTGTCACCCTCTTAATTAGGTTGTGTTAGAAATAATAAAAAAAAAATTATTATTTGACTCCTGCAAGTTTTCAATTATTTGGCAAACCCTATTTAACTGCCAACCGAACTTTCCGGTTTTCACTGACTTAGCACACTTTGAGTCATTCTTAACCCTTTGACAGCAGGTTGTCCAGAAGAAGACCAAAGGGATGATCCTCGCAGTCGTATAGCAAGAGAAGCTGGTCATGCTAAATCGGTGATTTCTAGAAATTGTGTATTTGTAATCATCATTACTTTGCCTGTGATGGTTGGAGCTGGAAGGGCATCCGCTGTGTAAAACATATGCTGGATAAGTTAGCAGTCCATTCCGCTGTGGCACCCCTTGATTAATAAAGGGACTAAGCCGAAGGAAAATTAATGAATGAATAATCATCACTAATACTTTTTTTTTTCTTCACAAAACATGTTTTTGTTTAAGTGCCATGGTTTTGTTTTTTTTAAACACAAAACCACTTATTCAAACTACTTATTTAAAATAAGTTGAACAACACAATTCTTGAGATTTTGTTTGGGACAACATAACATGTTTTATGTTTAATCCACTTCAATTTGTTACGTTAACTTAATCGATTTGTGTTGGGATAACACGAATGAATTGTGTGGAACCCAGCATTGTTTACAGTGTGTTCTGCTAGTATAATACAGCCAAAATCTAAAATTCCTTCAAACATTGAAAGATTGAGATTATGTTATTTCTGACAAACCAGTTTTAATGAATACAGTGGTTTCTTGTTAATCGCGGTAGCTACGTTCCAAAAATAGGATTACAATAGGTGAAATTCGCGAAGTAGCCCGCTTTATTTTTTTTACAATTATTATAGATGTTTTAAGGCTGTAACCCCCCCCCCCCCCCCCCACTACACTATTTTCTCAAATAGGCATTAACACTTTCACACTTTTCTCTCTTGTTTAAACACTCGCATAGCTTCTACCTTCCTTTAGCATGTCCAAAAGTCCAACATTTTGTGTGATGGTTTGAATCTTCCTCTGCCTTATAGGTGCTATGGGTGCCTTTGACAGTGCAGAAAGTTTTGTCAGCATTGTGGGTTTTGCTGGGGAGAACACTTGCAAACACACAGTACAGCACTTCAGAGTCACACTCCTAGCGATCGAAGATTTATGTGAATTTGGCAAGCTGAACGCATTCTGTACGGTACAGGAGACTAGGCATGAAGGAGACTGAGTGACAATGGTCTACAGCCAATCAGGACACAGAACACAATGCACTAAAGACACAGAACACAGAACACAATGCGCTGTAAAAAAAAAATCTGCAAAACTGCAAATAGTGAACCGAGTTATGGTGAGGGACAAATATAGTTTTATTTTTGACTACATTTATGTCCTACTTTGATTTTGATTTATAACTTTAAATATATTGCAGCAACATTTTTATATAGGTAACACATAAATGTTAAGTTTTAGTTAGCAGAATGTCATTTAATGGCTGAGACAAAGGCAAATTGATGTGACATTGATTTATGATAATGTTTTGCAATAAAGTGACACAATAACCAATCAACTGCTATATATTTTATACTGAAACAACTTTTGATTCCTCCTATTGTAAATACAAGATGCGTTTACATCAATTCACTGTGCCCAGGAACAAAGTAATAACTCCTGATTAATTGACTCACAAATGAGACGTGCACAAAATTAAATCATTGAGGCATTAGAATAAATGTTTGGTATTTTATCTTGATTGCTTTGCTTGTATGCAATCACTGCCAAAATGTATCTGCAAACTTTACACAGTCATTCAAATAAAACTCCTTCCCAAAACTAGAGTGTGTGCAGACAGACAGAAGAGGTCTAGAAAGACGACCGACTTCCCCTTGTTGTTCAGTCTGCAGGAATGGAGGAATAGTGTTTCTTTCTCTCCACCAGTCGCTGTACAGCTATAGAGCTGTCTTAGTTTGGGGGGCGGAAATGTTAATGTTGCCATGGAAACCTTAGCTAAAATCTATTTTATGGTACCAGCTCTAGAGTTAAGTGTGTGTGTGTGTGTGTGTGTGTGTATATGAGAAAGAGAATGAGAGGAAGCAGAACTTGCTTGTTGCTTGATTGGAATAATGTCTTTTTTTCTTTTGTAACATTTGTGTTGATGCAGGATAAGCAGTTTCATTTGCATAGAAGTGTTTTCACAGAAGGAAGCAGTGAATGATTATTTTGAAGGCAGTGAACTTAATAGGACTTGATTTTATTATAAGCACTTCATTTTTATAAAAAGGGTTGTTTGTGTTGCATCTAACAGAAGACAATGTTAGCATTCATGAAAGTGACAGCTCACCTATAACGATGAAAATTCTGTCGTAATTAGGGATGCTCATTTCGGTTAATTTTGCCAACCGGCAACTGCCGATCCTTAACTGAATATTAAACGTTAACTGATCAGATCAATATTAAGTTACTATTTAATTGAAAAAAATATTGATGTGTCTATTTTGTGTCTGACACATTAGATACTGCATTTTAAAATACTGATTTATTTTTAACATGTAAAAAACAGCAAACAGAACATGTAAACAACAGAACATCTTCACACACCTGCAGTGTTAAACTAAATAAAAAGAATAAAATAAGAATAAATAAATACAGCCATAGATATTTTTCACCTTAATTACACATGTAGATTACAAAACGAAAACACTGACTGAATCCTTTTTAAGAACCGGCATAGGCTGCTTTTTTCTAGTCATGTTTTTTTCCCTCCGTCAAATAAAAATAACAGGCTAACTCAAATCGATCATGTCACGCAAAATATGCCTTTAATAAACCTCTGTCAACATTTTTAATGGAAGTCATTAGTTTAAAGATTATGTTTTGAGCATCTGATTTTACCTTACAGATTCTGTGCTTTCATTTTCTCCATAACGCTCACGGTTTATGCATGTGCTGCACGTGATGAAAGACAATGACAAGGCGCAAACTGTAAGTTGAATTTTGTAGGCTACTATAGCATATAACTATTATGTTGTTTAAATATGATATTGCATTCATTTGAGTACATGTTTTATAAGCTATAAAATGAAAGCCTCAGTTTGGTGCAAAGTTATCATTATGCAAAATCAACATTTTTTGGGATTTGTTTGATTTGTAGATTATGTAGGCTATTTTAAAAATGAATGTTTTATTAGAACTACTAATAATTTTACAAATGGAAAAAAAAGGTTGGTTTGCTGGTCGTACACTAAATCATCAAAACTATAGCCTATATTTGCTGTGTTTATGAGTCGTGCCAGAGCACGGGATGATAGAGAGAAAACCCAGACACTCTGACTTGTTTCCAAATCAGAGCACATTTCAGAAAATTTTGTTTTGCTGCTTCTTTCTCCAATAATGCAAATAAATGGAGGTGTTTATGACGCGAATCCAGGACAGAGGCCATCAGCATCAGCGCTGGTTTGGCATCAACTCGTCTATGTCAAACTGTGGCCAGCAATATCCTTCTTTCATTTTAATTCTTTGTCAAAATATGCCTGTAGGCTCTAGGTGTGGTTGCAGGTGTTACCATGTAGCGAGTTAACAAATATGTGTTGCACATTTATGCAGCCAAACTTAAAAATAATAATAATTATAATAATAATATTTTTTAATCGTTTAACTTAGGGGTGCAAAAACTTGGTCCTGGAGGGTCGGTGTCCTGGAGAGTTTAGCTCCAACCCTAATCAAAAGACACCTGAACCAGCTAATTTAGCTCTTCCTAGATATACTACAAACTTCCTGGGAGGTGTGTTAAAGCAAGTTGGAGCTAAACTATGCAGGACACCAGCCCTCCAGGACAGAGTTTGGACAACCCTGGTTTAACTGAGAAATCTGTTTGAAATTCTTTCTTCTGATGAACACAAAAGACAATATTTTGAAGATTGTTGGAAACTGGTAGCCACTGACATCCATAGTATTTATTCTATTAATGTCAATGGCAGACAGATTTAATCAGAACAAATAATAATAGGAAAAACATTTGGAACCACTCGAGGATGAGTAAATGGGGAGTACATTTTCTTTCTTTTTTGTAAATATCCATTTAATTTTAATTGTATGACAAAACATGGGTAATTGAGCTTTTTGTGTCATTTTTGTCTTTACATGTTAATTGTTGCCATCACAGATTGTGACAAAGCAAATGACTACAATAATCAATGATGTATCGGTGTCTCATAATTATTCATTAGAGTGCATTTCCTTGTCTTATAAGAAGATGCTTTGCTTAATTATTCCTGACAACATGCATTGATTTCTTATGACAGACATTTCAGAGATTGCGTACAGTAAGTGAGAAACACATTCATGGATTGAAGGAGAGCGTTTGTTTTTGCTTTGTTACAGCTTGTGCATGACAAAGGGATAGTCCACCCAAAAATGAAAATGCTGTCATCTTTTACTCGCACTTCACTTGTTTCAATCCTGTTTCTTCTGTTGAACACAAAAGAAGATACTTTGAAAAATGCTGGAAACTTGTAACCATTGATTACCAAAGTATTTGTTTTTCCTACTATGGAAGTGGATGGTTACAGGTTTTCAGCATTCTTCAAAATATCTTATTTTGTGTTTAACAGAAGAAAGAAACTCCTAAAGGGTTAAGACCAATTGAAGGTGAGTAAATGTTCATTTTTGGGTGAAAGATCTTTTTAAATTCTCATGCGTATATCCCAAGCGGCAACCTCCCGCTCTCTCTCGGGAAGCCAATACGGAAGTAACTGAAACTGCAATTCATCAAAATTCCGCTAGTCCTGGCTCCATAATAGAGCAAGTTGCAATTGAGCCCACTGCTAGAATGGCCAACTTCACAGCAGAAAAAAAGGTGTTTACAGCCTGGTACAAAGAACGATTTTGGTTCATATAGCTATTGTTACCCTCCATGACAACTGTGAGGGGGGTGAATTTTTTTATAACTCATCCATTTCCTTTATTTTAGGTTATAGTAAGTTTGCATAATTAAGGGCGTGGCCACTTGAGTGACAGCTAGGTCTCGCTGGTCGCCGTCACTTCACCTCAGCTGAATCCGGCAGATTAGCCACTGATCTTGGCATATTCATCGTATTTTTGTTCTGTTTTATGTGGCTTTACACAGTCAGCTGCCTTTTGGACTTATTTCTTACAATTATCAGATGATATGGGATGCTGTGTGCACTTAATTGTGCTCACAAACCATTCACGTGGCCTCGTTTCCCATGTGAGTAAAGTTATATACTTGTATACCATCTCTATAAATGTATTTGTTTTATTTAAGATCATTTATCATTAATATTTTTCTTTAGACCCGTAAAGCACTCCAGAATCTGACAGATTGATTAGCTTTAGGCTCTAGATCAGTCATCTGAAGCGTTATCATACAGTGTTATGCTGGATTTCATCAATAGTCTTGTATTTACTTACACAGACTATATCTGAAGTGTTTGGAAGTAATTTGCGTTTTCCTCCTGTAGAAAAACGTCATAAGAACAATGTTTAGTGGCTCAATGTTTTACTACAGTGTTTTTAAAAGTCTAAACACTTTATTGATATAGTGTACAGCCAAGCACATGTGGTCAGAACACAAACGAGTCGCAGGTAATAAAGTATCAAGTGTTTCTCCCAAAGTAAAGTCTGTCTGCTAGGTCTAAGCAAAGTGCCAGCAGGCGTCTGTAGCTCCGCCCACTCTCCGCCTCTTTGCCCTTGTTTGGTATCCCGCCGTGGGTGCGATGACGCGCGAACAAAATGGCGACGGTTGGCCGCGCCTACTTGTAGCTTCTTTTGCAGTGTTCAGAAACCTATGGGTGACGTCACGGATGCTCCGTCCATATATTTTACAGTCTATGGTATATCCTCAAATTTTTACACAAAGGCAATTCGTTCACTTTGTGAATGTGACCAGCTTCTTAATATAGCGGTATATAGATTTATATAGCGGCTAACATGAATGCAACAAAATAAGCATTAAGTTCTGGCAACGGGTTTACATAGATTTTAGATGTAGGTTGCAGATGTGTGTTTAGAGCAGGTTGCAGATGTGTACAGAGTGAGTTTACAGAGCTACTATATTGAGAATAGATGGTGAATTCCAGCAAACTCTGATGCTTTTAACTCAATGAGAGAGAAAAGAATCTGAATGTGAAGTGTTGGTGGTTTAATGCAAGCACTGGGGTTATTTGGCTGGTAATAATGCATTTTTGTTCAGCGTCTAATCAAGCTACAGGTCAAATGTCATGTAAATTAGATTTTTACTTGACAACGTCACATTTTCCTAAAATTGGTGCATGTGCACACACATACTCACTTATTCTCATTTCCTGGTGGGGACTCTCATAGACATAATGTTGCTTCTACCTTACAGACTGTATATTCAATCCCACTACCCCTAAAGCTAACCAGCATTTTTACCTTTTTAAAAATACCTCATTCTGTGTCATTTCTAAGCATGTTTACCCGTGGGTTTCTTAATTTAGGTCCCCAAAGTGACACAAGTCCCCATGAGCCTGTGTGCATTTGGGTTTAAGCCCCCAGCTAGATAAAAAAACAACAACAACAACAACAACAACAACACACATGCAGCTCTGGAAATAATTTGAGAGATCATTTCAAAGTTATTACGGCAGCACGGTGGCGCAGTGGGTAGCACAATTGCCACACAGCAAGAAGGTCGCCGGTTCGAGCCCCGGCTGGGTCAGTTGGCATTTCTGTATGGAGTTTGCATGTTCTCCCTGTGTTCGCTTGGGTTTCCTCGGTTTCCCCGGAGTGGAATAAGTGTGGTATAAGTGAATAGGGTTAGCTAAATTGGCTGTAGTGAATGATATTGTGTATGGGTTGTGTGAATGATAGCGTATGGATGTTTTCCAGTGATGGGTTGCAGCTGTAAGGGTGGTGGTTCATTCCACTGTGGTGACCCCAGATTAATAAAGGAGCTAAAATATGAATGATGACTTCAAAGCTATTATCAGTTCTCTGAATTTGAAAATAATAGGAATGCATTTTAAGTTAAACATTTAATTGTAATTGTATACAACTATTCTATTAGTCCGAAGAATACGTCAAATAGTTCGGACTGCTGAGTGAATCACTGTTACAACCCTCCCTACTCTCCAAGAACTGTACTTATAAAGAGTGAGCAGAAGGGCCGCCAAACTCATTCTGGACCCTGCCTCTTTGAACTTTTACCTTCTGGTTGACGCTACAGAGCACTGTGCACCAGAACAGCCCGACACAGAAACAGTTCTTCTTTCAGGCAATCCATCTCATGAACACTTGATGATAATAATTGTGAAACAAACATCACTGCTTTATACACAAATACACTTACTTATTTATTTAACAACATACTTTATTGCCAATTTGCACATAACAGCCGCACATATAACGTAATATATCTGTAATATACTTGTCAATTGTATATTTGCATTCACTACTTATTTCTTTTTTTTTTTATATTTATTATCTGTTTATTGTCCTTTCTCTGTAATTCTGTTGCACTGTAGAAGCTCTGTCATGAAAACAAATTCCTCGTATGTGTTTACATTCCTGGCAATAAAGCTCTTTCTGAGTCTGATTCTGATTATTTTGAAGATTAATTTGCTGAAAATCACAATATGCCAACGTCAAATATTCCAATTCCATGTATTCAGACAAACTGGAAAAAAATGGTAACACTTTATTTTGATGGTCCATTTGAGTAGACTAGTTTGAGTAGACCAACTAGTAGACTGTTTGCTTAATATCTGTTGATACTGCTCCTTCAATAGACATTTAACTGACTGTAAGAAATAAGAAACTTTGCAAGTACATGTCAACTTACACTAACCCCGACCCTAACGCCAACCTAACAGTCTGCTTATAATCTAATGAGAATTAGTTGGCATGTAGATGCAATGTAACTTAAATTCAACAAACGGACCATCAAAAAGAAAAAAGTTTCACCAAAATAAATAAATAAATAAATAAATAAATAAATAAATAAATAAATAAATAAATTCTACATTTTGACAACAGATTATCAGTAGTTTGTTAAATAAATCCCAAATCAAGACTTTTCTCAGCATACAGTACATTACCTATTAATGGCAAATCTGGAGAACCAATAATAACACAAATGTTAACAGATTTTAATGAGTGGAAGGGACATATTTTTGCAGTGTAATCACAATGGCAAGTGGTGGATCTCATGCAGGATTCTTGTTATGAGAAAAAATATAGAAAAAAAAAAACCCACACACACCAGTTGTCATGGAAACAGCAAAGTTTAAGCCACGGAGCAAGGAAGGTAGATTTCTACACCGTTGAACCCACAACAGTCTTTTTAAACAAAAGCCACTCATTTAATCACATGCTAAAATGACAAATAAAAAATATATAGCACTGTCCACTGGGGGAGCCATAACCCTCGTCAACTACTCCTCCGTCTTTTTCCCCTCCATCACTCACACTCCACCTCTCAAGCTTTATTTTCTCGCTCAGTTACCTGCGTATTGTTTATAGTGATTCCATATTCATTGCAGTGCAGCAGACGCCACGATTGAACTCATGATATCTGTGTGCTCCCTCAGGCTTTGCTATATGCAACATGTGGAGCTCTTAAGTGCTTTCGTGCTCCTGACTGCTGGAGAGAAGGCTGGATCCCCAAGCACAGCTGCTGCCCTCTCTCCTTCTTCCACATGCATTTCCACAAGTTTCTCCCTGTCGCTTAAATAATGCAAATTCCCTCGCCTCAGCTTTAGTACAGTTAACCACAGTGACACCGTGTGTGTGCGTGATATGTGACTGCGCCTTTTTGTTCTGTATGTACTCTCACCTATAGCAATGTAGTATTATATAATTTGATGATGACTTGGGTTCCAGAGATAATTGTGTATATTTAATTGTAACATTACATGTAAATCACTGGAATGTGTCTTGAGAATGTCCAATTTAGTTTTTCTTTACAGTATGCATTATTATTATTATTATTATTATTGACAAATATACAGGGTTCAACGTTAACGTTAATGTTAATTTTTTCTACTGGCCCGATCGGACCAGTGGTTCAGATTTTTACTTGCCCTGCCAAAATTTTCACTGACCCCACCAAAAAAAAAAGAGAAGTTAATAGCTGTTTCTTAGCCACATATTTTAAATAATTAGTCAAAAACCAGACACAATTGTATACATACACATTTTATTCAGCATAACTTTTATTTGAATACTGATGATTTAAAATACAATTGTGATGTAAATAATATATACAGTTAGATCCATAAATATTTGGACATTGACACAATTCTAACATTTTTGGTTCTATACACCAACACGACCAAAACTTAATAGTTTAACTTTACGTTTCAGGGTATTTACATCCAAATCAGGTGAACACTGTGGGAATTAAAACAGTTTGCATATGTGCCTCCCACTTGTCAAGGGTCCAAAAGTAATTGGACAATTGGCTTCCAAGCTGCTCCATGGCCAGGTGTGTGTTATTCCCTCATTATCCTAATTACAACGAGCAGATAAAAGGTCCAGAGTTAATTTTAAGTGTGCTATTTGCATTTGTAATCTGTTACTGTCAACTCTCAAGATGAGATCCAAAGAGCAGTCACTATCAGTCAAGCAAGCCATCATTAGGTTGAAAAGACAAAACAAACCAATCAAAAACATTAGGTGTGGCCAAAACAACGCTCCAGTTACTAAAGTAACCCTCGTTCCCCGAGGGGGGAAACGGAAATGCTATGGTGGAGAATCCACTATAGGGATTTTGTTCAAAAAGCTAATCATCTGAAAGAGTATGTAAACGGGCCAATGAAATGCCAATGAGTTGGCACCGTCAGCTTGCACAGCTGAAGCTTGTTGCAATTGTTAGCAATAAAAGCACAGCGAGAGCAAGGCTGAGGCATCCTTTTTTAGCTGAAGAGACTAATACTCACAGCTAAGGGTCAATCATTATGGCGATGGAACATAGCATTTCCGTTCCCCCCCTAGGGGAAGGAGGGTTACTTTAGTAACCAGAGCGTTCCCCTTCGGATGGGGAACTTCAATTCTATGGTGGAGAATCCACAATGGGAAAATGTCTGAAATGTTTGGAAAAGATTTCAGTGGGACTACTATTTTGCTGTCGAACTCTCAGACAGTTCAGCATTAGCTGAGCACGCTCTCCGGAGAGGCGCGCTGTCATGGTGACCGAGTCCAGCTCCAGCCTGAGAAAGAGATCCTCTGCACGGGGACGAGTTTGCTCTTTTCTCGGTTGACCTGAAGCCCCAACAGGTGGAGGTGACGGAGCACCTTGTCTCTGTGCATAATAAGAGTTTAGGCTGTCACATCTGGGGAAGTGGAAAAGTGCTCTTTCATTTAAGTTTTTGTAAAAAGTGCTGTTGGAAATGGGGCCTGGCCCCTCTTCTCCGGATGGCCTGTCTCAGGCACGCTTCACGGTCCGTTTACCGGACTTAACGGCGCCCTGGGCAGGGGGGTTGCCTGCTTCCGAGGTGCTCCACGCGAGGCGCAGACGGGGCAGCTCTCATAGGTGGGCGCCCGCGGCAAGAAGCAGCCGATGTGGATGGCTCGGTGGGCGGAGCGGGGTAAAAGTTCCGCCAATAGATGACATTACCCATCGCATCTGACTGCTCTCTCACCGCATTGAATTCACCAACAGTGTCGCTGAACAGGCCAGCCTGGGATATGGATGAGTCAAGAAAGCGAACTTTGTCGACTTCGCGCATATCAGCCAGGTTTAGCCAGAGGTGGCGCTCCTGGACCAGTAATGTGGACATCGTCCTCCCCAACGCACACACAGCTGACTTAGTGGTCCAAAGAGCATAGTCGGTTGCGGTGCAGAGCTCGTGTAACAAGCTTGGGTCAGAACCACCCTCGTGTAGCTGGGCCAGCACCTACACCTGGTAGCGCTGGTAGGTGGTAAACAATGTCCAACAATTTATGGACCTAACTGTATATATATATATTTTTTTTTATAAGGAAAATGTGACACCCACATCGTCACCAAATATAAATCAAAGAGGTAAGACTTTCTCATAAACAGCCTTATTTTCAGTTGTCAAGTTTTGTAAAAATCTATCTATTGAATTAATCAATCTATAAAAAACGGCTAGAATTATTAGCTTACATTATAGGGAGAAATAACAGATGAACCGCGACTGCCCTCAGATCATGAAGCAGATCAATGTTAATCTTTCTTTCGAGGTGTAAGTGCAGAAATGAACAAAACAATAGGCGTAATACAAATTATTATATTAATAAAATATGGAAAAATTATCAGATGGTAATTCCTGTCAATTTTTCTTCTCTCTTCATATAGCTGTATATATGGGTTTTACACAACCATAATTTACTGTTATATAACCTGGTCGTTAGTTCATTGGATCATTTTGCTTTCTCACAACAATCTATCCGCTCCAAAATTAGTTTCATTCGAGACAAGACCTCCTCATTCAGGCGATCTCTGACCAATTGGTTGGGATTCTAGCGCGATTTGGGATTCACATATGCCAAACGAATTGCGCTAACTGAGCAAACGAGACAGGTTCCGAGACAAACGTCTAGGTGTGAAAGCACCCTATATTTGCACACAATTGAAAAAGTTGCAGCCAAATTAAACTTCAGTAACAATCTTGTCTACTGTCCAGAGTATCTCGCACGATGGCCCCGGGCCATCGGGCAGTCCTTATTGTCTAGCCCTGCTATATATTGAATATTTGCTGGTATGCTGGTATATTGAGTGCTTTAGGCCTTTCATGTGATGGAACATGCTGAGTGATTCACAAAAACATTCATTCAAATGATTCATTCAAAACATTTGTTTGTTCAAATTTGGATTCAGATTGAACAGATTCTTTCAGGAACTAAACAATTAGTGTTGTTCTGAATTAAGCCATAAAACTGCAGCTAAAATGTGGCTACCTAAGTACTTCTTGTTTGATTATTGTTTTATAACATTTTGTAAACAACCTTGTGTAAGATGACTAAAATATATTTTATAGATTTAAAGGGGACCTATTATGCAAGAGTGACTTTTATAAGGGATTTAATCACGGTTGTGTGGCAACATTGTGTAATTATAACCGGTTTGTAATGGTAAAAATGAATAAATTAAATTTTTTATAACCACATGTCATAAAAACATAAAAACACCTTGATTGACATTCTCTCTTTGTACATGTCATTAGACGGGGAACGTCCCGTCCATTAGTGACGATCTCTCTCTCTCATTAGCATAGACAGCCCAGTGTGAGAAGCAGCCACTTATGAGCAACCACTGCTGCTATGAGCGTAAAAATTTGTAGCTCCGTCCTTTAAAAAAAAATAAATAAATAAAAGCGGGCTCGGAGCACAATCTCATTTGAATTTAAAGTGGCAGTCACCAAAACAGCACAATTTGGATCAAAACCTAAAAGGGGCAATTTCAAAGAGTTATAACAAAAATGTGTGGTGTATTTTGAGCTGAAATATCACATACACACTCTAGGGACGTAAGATACTAATTTTAAATCTTGTAAAAATGGGCATAAGGTCCCCTTTAAAATTCAAAAACATATACAAATATATTTTAAACTTTCATTGATTTGTCGTATCATTCGAACGGTTGGTTTTGTTCATATTTGACCCAACTTTGGGCAACAACATCAATTTTTTTAGAGTGTACTTTTTGGATACCTCAATACCTGTTTCTTCTCTCTATTTTACTTGATAATGTGAGCTTGCACATCAATAAAATAACAATTATAATATCCACAGCCCTATGGTACAGTAATTCATATCAATCAACCTGCATACACCATGAGCCATTCTCAAATTCCATTTCACTTTTGTAATCAAAAAAACTATTTAGTTCTTCAGGAATTGATTGGATCGCTAAAAGGGGTGTTAGAACGCAGACTGGAGTCCTGTGGTTGGAGAAAGAGCGATTTGTGTATGATAATTGAAAGTCATTTCGAGGCAGAGAATCAGAAGACAAAAGGTTATGAAGACAATTGAAATCATTTTAAATATTCAAAATATTATTCATGTTATTCCATCCCTGTGCATGTGTAACAGACATACACCATCATAACCGACAAGGACTAAACAGTAAATTCACTATTATCTGCTTGACAAATAATCCATAGCTAAAGTGTCATGGTGATAGCAGCCTTATGATGAGATTTTTCCATTTTATAATTGTAAATATACATCTTTGTTTAGTTCTTGACACCCAGCCTTCATTCTGACTGTGGTGACATTGCACTTTACATCTTTCTTGTATCTCTCACCACCTCTAGCTACTCTGATTTCATTAAGATGAGGCTTGTGAAATGGCAGAAACCTGCGGTGCTCATTGCAAGGGAGATTTATATCAGAGAGAGTACCACTTTTAATCATTTTAAATTTGTTCTTAAAATTTGGCTTAAACAAAATCAAATATGCAGCCACTAATTTGATTTCATTTTATTGACAATGATGTATTGCATGTATTGTACTGTAAGTGTATATTGTATTATTTTTTACTGTTAAATTTGTTACAACTTCCTGCCCAGGGACTGCAGATGCAAATTAGCTTTATAGCTAACTCTGGCACAACATGTCATGTTGTACATTGTCCCTGTATAAAAAAATAAATAAAATAAAATAAAAAATAAATTTGTCTCACTCTGGAAATACTCTAATGCTTCGAATACCAGTGTAGATGTAATTTAAGTTTAGTTTTAGTTTGTTTTATTAATGGTTTGTTAGCTGTACTTAAGTTTTCATCTTGTGAACACATTTTTATTTAGTTTGTAAATATTTCGTTTCAGTTTTGGTTTAATAATTCTAGTAGAGTTAAAAAAAAAACACTTCCAGTGTCGACCAAAGCAAAGTCGAATGTTTAAGACCTCTTAGTAATAAAAATAAAATAATCGGTTGAACAAACACTGAATCCAAAACCACAGAAATGCAATAAATAAAAGTAAAAAGTATGAAGAATTCAGACAAACTTCTTCATATTAAAGATTAAACTGTACAATTACTCGTTTGTTTTTTGGCAAATGAAGAAAAGAGAACCCATTTTATTTGGGAATAGAAATGTTTTGTATATCATGCATTTATTTGACTGATGTGTTTGTCTATGAAATTGCACCTACAGGTACAGGTCAGATTTTCCACCACAGAATGAGTGCTTATTTATTCTGAAAACGACTACTTGTATTTGGAAATAAATATCTAATTATTCATTATTAATTGTTGTTAGTTTCATTTATTTTTAGTTTTTCATTTATCAGGAATTTTTTATTTTATTTCAGTTTCAGATGATCGAATGTATTTTTGACAAATAGTTTTAGTCTAAGTTTGATGTATACATTTGTACATTTTAGGTGTTTCTTTAAGGTACAATTGTGGACCTGATAGGTACAAAAGTGCGCCTTTTGAAAAGGTACTGCTCCAGTGATTTTGTTTGTACCTTTATATAAGAGAGAAATGTTATAATTATATAATATGATGCATTATATTATGTACTATTTATTTAATGATCATATTAAATAAACCTGTAATATGTATATCATATTTTATCTAATTAAATCTACTGTAGACTTAAAAATATGTGAAGGTGCTAACATTTAGAACATAATGACTGAAAGCCTCTGCAGATATTCTGATTTGCTGTTGTGATTTTCCTCTTGTCTCCACTCCTGTCGTTAGTATTTATTTTCAGCTCTTTGCTCTGAGCAGTAGGTTCTCCTTTGGGCCAGGTCTAGCCAATAGCATAACAGCACTGACTGGGGAGGCGGGTATAAAAATAGTAGGGCACCATCTGATTGGTCTAATTTGGATAAACAACCCATGCATGCAATTCACAAATGCTTGGCATATAAAATGAATTTCATTTATCACACCTCTGTGATACAGATATTGCATATATTATTATCATTATAATGATAATGTTTCAATATACAGCAGCCCTAACTCAAACACAACACTTAAAATTGTGTTGCTATACTGAGAGATTGCTGCTGCTAGTTACTAAGCTAAAAAGCAGCACTAAAGAGACAACAAAGTCAAAGGATTCGGAATATATACTGTATAAAACAAATAGGACAAATACAGCTTGGAAATTCTCTGTTTCTCTAGATTTGCAATTTATAGTTATGTGATTGTGTAAAATGTAGTTTTGGGCTTGTTCTGCAAACCACTAATGACGTTTCTTTTGAATTTAAGATTTAAATGTTTATTATAAGGGGCGTCACAGGGGCGCAGTGGGTAGCACGATCGGTTCACAGCAAGAAGGTGGTTAGAGCCCGGCTGGGTCAGTTGGCATTTCTGTGTGGAGTTTGCATGTTCTCCCTGTGTTCGCGTGGGATTCTTCTGGGTGCTCCGGTTTCCCCCAGAAGTCCAAAGACATGTGGTGTACACTGAAAAAAAGTGTTGCATGCAAAACTGTTGCAAACAATTTATTTGTGTTGAATTTAAACAAACAAATTAAATTGAATAATGTTCAACTTCATTTGTTTGTTTAAATTCAGCCCAAATAAATTGTTTACAACCACTTAACGTAAAAAAATTGAGTAAATGCAAGGATTCATCTTTGAATAATTGTTTCAGTGTAGATTAATTGGGTAGGCTAAATTGTCCGTAGTGTATATGTGTGAATGAGTGGGTTTGGAAGTTTCCCAGTGATGGGTTGCAGCTGGAAGGGCATCAGCTGTGTAAAACATGCTGGATAAGTTGGCGGTTCATTCCGCTGTGGCGACCCCAGATTAATAAAGGGTCTAAGCCGGAAGAAAATGAATAAATGAATGAATGTTTACTACAAAATGTCATTTAGAGGATAAAACAATCACTGGTCAACATAAAAAAGGTGCTGTGGTTTTAGACATGTTGATATTCATTTTTAGATAACACAATACTAGAAAACGTGGAATAATGGTGGAACAACCCTGAGTTTGATTCTCATTTTCTGGGGGAAAAAGTATCTGAATGACAATGTTTTTATTTCAGATTTGGAAGAAATATGATCAGACCTTAATAGAAAGCTTTAAATATTAGCATTTTACTCAAACAAATACCTAAATCCAGTTAATCTCTAAGAATTTTCAGTTGGTCATTTCTTCCCTATAGCTGTGCTTTTGCCTTAAAGGGATAGCTCATCCAAAAATATTACAGCTGTCATCATTTACTCATTCTCAAGTTATTACAAACATGTCCTTTTGCTGAACACATAAGTCTCCATCAATGTTTACAGTACATTTTACATACAATAGAAGCCAACAGCAACAAAGCAATCGTTGTGTAACCCACATTCATAAAATATCTTCGGATGTGTTCAGCAGAAGAAAACAATTCATACAGATTTGGAACGTGTGACGTCTGACTGAGCTATTCCTTTTAAAACAACACAGCTTACTCTCTTTAATTCCTCCAAGATGTTAAGGATCCTTTCGTTCCTTTATTAAAAAATATGAAAATGGCTTTTTCATTTCTCTGTAGCAGAAATATATGCGGCTACACGTGATTCAACCGCCGTTGCTTTATTCATTTTTATTAGCCTGACTGCTAATGTAAATGGCATCTTGAGCCCCGAGAGCATTCATTCATCTGTCACAAATTGCAATAACCAAACACGAAATGCGTAACGCTATGCCTCAGTGCATTCGACAGAGCTGAGTATTCCTGCAACAGATAGTGTCAGGTAAAGCATTATTGATTTGCGGCGCGTTTCTGTGCATGCTTTTTTTGTGTGTGTGTGTGTGTGTGCGTGCATGTATGTGAGTTTGTGTTTGGAGGAGGCAGAGAAAGCGTTTTAAGTCCGACGACTGTGCAGCTTAGTCGCTGACAGCTGAATCATAGGCTGCTAGGGCAGAAGGAGAAAAATCAATGGCTTTTAAATTCACTTTGTGAGGTAATATCAAAGGCAGTGACTGTTGAATCGCAAATAAGTACGTGGCTGCGTGCAGGTGTTATGCAGGGGCCGCGTGAAGCGAATGAAGTGTTTTCAACATGCACCGGCCAACAGCATGATGAAGATGCCTGTCGCTGATAAAAAAAAAAACTCTCTCAAGACCTCCCACTCACCTTCACTAAATGCCTATCAGCCGCAACAGCTTGAAATCTCAGCTCCGAAATTCATCAGCAAACAATATTATTGTATTGGGGGTTTTGAAAGTCAATATGGTGCAGCTGATAGTGGGGATTATTGTAGGTGAAGATTTTATCTATCAAAACTGAATATCTTTAGATGGATATTATGATTATTACTCAGAGATAAATGCATCTGGATAAAGTGAGAATCACACTGTTGGAAGCCGAGATCATGGTTATTAATAGACAACTAATCAAATCACAAGTATTAATATTTATTTTCTAGAAGTTCTGTCAAAATGTTAGTTCTCTGGACTAGCTGAATTTATTTGAATGCTTGTTGATTCACTGACTTGCTTATAAACACTTTCATTAATGGATGAATTGACTTGTTTGAACAAATCTCTTTGAACGAATGATTCGATCTCTTTTTGAAAATCCAAAAGCAAACAATGTTATTGCACTGGTGGTTTTGAAAGGTGCATTTTTATTACTCAGCATTTCATAATTTTAATTAAATAACATGGCTATTATTTGGACTTACATGCTTCTAGATGAGCTGATAATTACACATTTTTGTTAAATTATTCTGAATAGGCAACTAACACATTTCCAACTAATGATTTATACTGAAGGTTTCAATAATTAAATTGCGCATTCTTTAAAAAATTAAAAATGTGAAATAAATTGATGATCAGTTTAAATGAATGATTCACTGACATGCTTTTGAAGACTTGAGACAAATCAGCATTTTGACTGAATCTTGTTGAAAGGATGATGCAGTGGCAGCTTACATTGAGTAACGTTTTTGTCACTGACAACAGTTACTTTTGTCAATTGCTTGCACAACAATCTAATTAATACAATATTCTTACATTTTATTTGACATAATTATTAAATTACATAATTTATCTTTTATAATTATTTTGATCTAAACTATAAATTTGACTACTTTTGTAAAAAATTGACTTTTTGTGACTAAAATAATAATAATAACAATAAAAATACACTGTAGCTGAACAAAGCAGATTAATAATTATAGAAACTCTCTTTTACAGTGCTCAGCATATTCATATTCATACTCAGCGTACACCCCTCACAAATCTCTCTTTTAAATTCATATTTTTAATAGGAAGCTATACAATATTATATTTGTGCATGTACATTAGATTAATCAGTACTGAAGCCAAATCTGGAGCTTATCCAACAAAATAACATACAATAATGGTCCAAAAACTAGTACACCCAAATTTATATGTTAGAGAACAATATTAAATACAAATTTTAAAAAGAGGAAAAATCAAGAGAAGCAAAAAATAAAAATAATAAAAAAGTTAAAAAAAAGTTTACATTTTGTAGGCTGTAATTATTTATTTAATTATTGTTTATTGTAATTATTATTATTAAAAAATGTTTTTGCAATATTTTGCTTGAATTTAATTGTGTTGTCCTTCCATTTCTAAATATGTTTGGTTACTAAAATATTATTTTAATAAATATATCTGTTTAATAAAACTGTTTTGTTTAAAACAGTTTTGTTTCTATTCACTAAGAAATGGATAAAAATATTAATATTCAAAAGGGGTGTACTCAATTATGCTGAGCACTGTACATCTCTCTATGCAGCAATGGAAAATGATTTGGCAACACTTTACTTAAAGAAGTGTTTATAAGACTTTCATGAAACATTTATAATCATGGCATGAAGTCATGAATGTGAATGAGATTTTAAGTATGTTTATGACAACTATTTAGTGTCACTTGTCCGCTATGTCATTTTAAATGCAAAGTTGTCATTGTTTATGACATCTTGACATAAACAAATACTCCACAACCAGTCTTCATTTTTGTCATGAACTTGTCATAAATCTGTCATAAACATCGTCATGAGACCATTATAATTGTTTATTATTTTTCTGATCACTTTTTTATTAGAACAAACTATTTGTCATTAAAATGTCTCATTCAAAGTGTCATTAATTTGTAAAATAAAAATTTGAACAGTGTCATTGAAATTTAATGACATTTTAATGGAACATCTGCTTTTAACACTGTAGTACTGTAGTCACTGTGCTGTTGTCTTGGTCATGTCAAGTTGACAAAGACAAAAACAGGTTGTGATGTATTTGTTTATGTCAAGTTGTCATAATAAAAAAATGTTATCTTTGTGTTTAAAACATCATAGCAAATAACACTTAATGACAATCATTATATTAAATCTGATTCACATTCATGACGTGTGATGCCATGATTATAAAGGTTTAATGACTTATGAACACCCCTTTAATTGAAGTGTCACCAATTATTGTTTTTATATGGTCTGAATTTTGGAACCATCTCTGTGTTTGAGAAAACCTAAACAATTGAGCAAAACCTGTCATTATTAATATTCAATTCTGTTTGGTGACAGATAGACATTACACATTTCTCTGTTAAGAGCAGGTTTGTGCTATCACATATGGAAATGGAGCAGAAAGTTCAGAAATATGAGATGCAGTTGGCTGTTGGCATTGTCTTTTCTGTTACTGACACCTTCTGTTGTGTTCTGCTGTCTGTCTGCTTTTATCATCCTCTGTCTTACCAATAGAACCTGGTGTCCTGTTTTATTCAACAAAACATATCGCATATCTGGGTGAGGCTGTGGTTAAAGATGTGGCCTGAAACTATTTAAACTTAGCATCAAACCCCATTTTCACATTCCATTGGCTATCATCATTTTACCCTTGAGCAAAGGCAAAGTTCACCCAAAAATGATAGCCATGCTGATTCAGATAAACATGTGATAAATCATTTTCATAAATGACAAGGGTTTGGCCATGTCTATTTTAAACTTTTACAAGTTTGATCACAGGGGACATTGGGATCATTGTTCATGCTGCTGCTGACTCAGAGAGAGCAGCTAAGGTGTCTTTAGCCATTATAATTCACTTTATATTTATTTGTATAGAGATTTTAACAAGAATTGCTGTTCCAAAGCAACTTTACAAACGTGCATGTGATTGCATTACAATTAAAATCATAGCTTGGTTATACATAGTTTACATAGGGTTTATGAAAAGCACATTATAAATAAAATTAATTATAGTTAATATAGAGTTATTAATATTGATTAGTTAATATTTCTGTTATTTTTGTTGTAACCACACAGTATTTTTATATCTGCATTACGATCTCTACCTCTCACAGAAGTACTGAGCTGAATGTTTATAGAGGAGAGGCAAACATTGTCTATGGTAGCAATTTAAAATGTAACTTGATGCTTCACATGAAGACTGTATCAATTACACCATTACATCAGTAGTTGGAGAAGTTAAAAGAAGTACTTGTCAATGAATCATTAATTCAAGAGATTCATTCAAAACATCAATTCATTATTCATTCGAATCAGAACATCTATTAAATTACAGGTTTTAAGTTGTCTGCTCAGAATTGTGATCTTCACAATTCATTCTCAATTACTCTATAATCATGTACTGTAGGAACTATGGTCATTAGTCTACAAGTAAAATAACCTATGCAACTTCTCAAAAAAAGCAGTCACTGGGGTGGTACCATCTCAAAAAGTTTATATTTGTAGCTAAAAGGTCCATATTTGTACCTTTATGGTACATATTAGTACTTAAAGTGTACACTGCCTGACAAAAGTCTTGTTGTTGATCCCAGTTGTAAGAGCAACAAATAATAACTTGACTTCTAGTTGATCAAGTGGCAGAAGGTAGATTTTTCAGATGAATCATCTGTTGAACTGCATCTCGATCATCACAAATACTGCGGAAGACCTATTGGAACCCGCATAGACCCAAGATTCTCACAGAAATCAGTCAAGTTTGGTGATGGAAAAAATATGGTTTAGGGTTACATTCAGTATGGAGATTTTCGAGAGATCTGCAAAGTGAATGGCAACATTAACAGCCTGAGGTATCAAGACATTTGTGCTGCCCCTTACATTACAAACCACAGGAGAGGGCAAATTCTTCAGCAGGATAGCGCTCCTTCACATACTTCAGCCTCCACATCAACGTTTCTGAAAGCAAAGAAGGCCAAGGTGCTCCAGGATTGGCCAGCCCAGTCATCAGATAATGATCATTATTGAGCATGTATGGGGTTAGCTGAAGGAGGAGGCATTGAAGATGAATCCAAAGAATCTTGATGAACTCTGGGAGTCCTGCAGGAACGCTTTCTTTGCCACCCCAGATGACTTTATTAACAAGTGATTTGAAGTGATCATTGCAGAGATGTAAGGATGCAGTCATCCAAGCTCATGGGAGTCATACGCAATATTAATTCTTTTTCCACTGCACCATTACTTTATATTCTATACTGTACTTTATTTCTGTTAAGTGACAAGACGTTTTGTCTAAGCAAAGTCAGACCTTACTGTCCTAATGAAATAATAAAAAAATCAAGGCATGCTCATATTTTATTTTGGTAAAATAAGTGTAATCTAGAGGCCTTTGCTTTTCATATAAGCCACTTCTGATACCAAACGATCATCTAGAAGTCAAGTTATTATTTGTTTTTCCTAAAAATTGGATAGGCGACAAGACTTTTGTCTGGTAGTGTACATATTAGTAGTTAAAAAGTACAACACTATACCTTTTGAAAAGGTACCACCACAGTGAAATCTTTGCCCCTTTATATCTAAAACTTCATGTCATTATTCCAAGGGCTAGATGCTAATAGCTTATGGCAATGCAGTTTTGATGCTAAAAGATAGAAAACATGCAGTAAATGTTGAGTGTGCATTTCAGATGCAACATTCTTGGGAGGAGAGTGTTCAAATGAATCGAGCAAGATGATTTATGGTATATAGATTCTGGTATTTATACAGCCAAAACATTGACTGTCTCAACCTATTTTGTATCTGTGTTGTTGTAGATTGCAGTACACATAATTTATCGTCATTCCTTTTGCTTGCTTATGACCTGCAAACCTGGCCCGGGCTACTTAAATCTGAACAGTTGCTTTTTGGGGAAATACAGACTCTAAATTCATTTGTTATTCACAGAAAACACTAGGAATGTGCTGCTTGTGCACTTAGGAATTGCATTTTAAGTTGTTTGGGAAAGAAACTATGTACTATGGATGGTACAAGTAAATGATCATGAACTCATTTATTAGCACGCACCACATTAGTTGTATTAGGTCAGCATTGGTACAGGGCATATTCTCTGTGACATTGTGTTAGTCTTACATTGTACCCCCACATGCTGGAAGGCCAGACGTGTTTCTCATGGCTGTTCAGCGAGACATAATTGGCATTAGGCAGTGCCCGTCTGAGGCATTAGATCTGTCTTCCTCTAATGGGGATGAAGGTCATTGGCAGCATAAATCTAGCGCATGAAAAGAGATGAAAACGGGCACGGGATGACTGCTGATATCATTTCTGTTTCAGATACGTCTGTGTGATTGATGAGGCTGAAAGCAAACAATAAATCTCCTCTCAGGTGAAGAGAAGCATCGAGGCGACTGGCACACTTACTACGTCGCTCCTCTAGATCTCTCTCAATCCATTTCAGCCCTCAGTGATCAGGCATATTGACGTTCGACTATATCACAGATAGAGAGAGAGAGAGAGAGAGAGAGGGAGAGCTGTGGATCAAAGGCCGATACTCTTGGCTTCATAATCTCTGTTGGCATCTGCATGTTTATTGGTTCACGGATTCCTTGGTAACGATTGTAAGTTCTGTAAGAAACACTACGTAATCGCCGTCTCGTAAATCATCCAGTACAGACCCCTTACATTGATCTTCTTTACAGACATGCAGTAAATATTGTTAGAGAAGGATACGCTTATAGACCATTTCAATGTGGTGATGTCATTGGCCCATGAACATCTCCTGCTTGTTATCAAACTATTTTATAACTGTAACAAGAGGGAATGCAGTCATAACTTAATGTTAAAACAGCTATCATAACATTATTTATTAATATGTGGCTCCTTTTGGATTCTCTAAAGCTTTAGTAATGAAAAATGTAAAACAGGAAATACGTTGGGACCATTGTTTTTGTTTACATCCCTAAAAATAGTCCCTCATGAGCAACACCACCCATGCTGGTGCGCTGACTTCACCTGGGAGCAGAGATCAGTTATGTGGGTTGCAAACAGGGGAACTTGCGGTAAAATGTCTTTTACTTTATCCTTTTGACAAGGGCAATTGAGACGTATAGTAATACTGTATATGCGCATCGCTGTATATAAAGTTTGAGGTCAGTAAGTTTTCTTTTTAGGAGACAGAATTTTTTCTGTTCACCAAGGACACATTCAATTGTGAAATCCTTTTGAAAAATATTCACTCTCGAATATGTAAATTTATCATAATTGATATGCAGATTATATCATATAAAATAGGAGACCACTTGAAAATGTAGAGATATGTTTACGATTTAAAGTTATGTCATTAAATATAAACTGTACTGCACGAATAATACTAATAATCTGTACTGCATCCTTTCAAATGTTTTTTTTTTTTTTTGGGGGGGGGGGGGGGGGGCACTCTCAAACATTTAATTACATTTATGATAATTCGTATGCTGATTATAAAATAAAAGACAATATAAAATATTATAAAAAATATAAAAATGTTCTAAAAACATCAGAATTGATATACAGATTATGTAATGTAAATAAGAGACCACTTGAAAATATAGAGAGATGTTTACGATCTGAAGTTATGTCATTAAAATGAAACTACTGCACTAATAATACTAATAATCTTTACTGCATCCTTATGAATGTCTGGGGAGGGGGGCACTTTCAAACATTTATCACAAGTGATTTGCAGACTGCTTGTTCAAACTACTTATTTAAAATGAGCTAAAACAACAAAATTCTTGAGTTTTTTTGGGACAACTTAATTGTTTTATGTTCATTCGTTCATTTATTCATTTTATTTTTGGCTTAGTATCTTTATTAATCTGGGATCGCCACAGCAGAATGAACCACCAACATATCCAGCATATGTTTTACGCAGTGTATGCCCTTCCATCTGCAACCCATCACTGGGAAACATCCATACACTTCAATTCTAACACATACACCACAGACAATTTAGCTTACCCAATTCACCTAAACCACATGTCTTTGGACTGTGGGGGAAACCAGAGCACAGGAGAACATGCAAACTCCACACAGAAATGCCAACTGACCCAGTCAGGGCTTGAACCAGTAACCTTTTTGCTGTGAGGCAATCGTGCTACCCACTACGCCACTGTTTTTTTTGTCTTTTTTCCAGTGTATTATAAAATATAAAATAGTAATTATGTGAAAGATTGTACTGTGAACTATGCATTTCTTACTCAGAAATTCCTAGTTTAGATACACTGATTTGTGAAGTACCACTTTGTCAAGCTTTCTAGTTCCCAGCATGCGTTGCTTCAGTAAAAGATGAAATTGAGTGTTAATTTATGCGTTTTTGCACATTATTAATATGGGGGAGATCTGTGGGTGTTTAATGTTCTGTTATGATTGGATTTTAAAGTGTTTCTGACTGTATTTTAGTGGATTTTACCACTGTTTTGAAGGTATGGAGTGCGTGGTAATTTAAGGATAGGTCTATACAAGTTAACAATATATGCAGCTTTTTGCAGTGCTAGTCTTTCTGTTGGTTATGTTCACGTGTGCATGTGTGCTATTGCTGGCTGGATGATTTCACTGATTATTTTACTTCATATACTGGAGTAACAGGTACCTGATCTTTGTGAGTAGGCATGGGCCGGTATAAGATTCTGACGGTATGATAATCTTGGATAAAAATATCACAGTTTCACGGTATTGTGATGACTGCTCTAAAATATACTCTTTTTAAATGTCTGGGGAAAAAAACAACATCTTTTTTCCCCCTCTGAACACAATATATGTTAATTTGAGAAACATTTATAATATTTTGGAACAGTAGCTAAACATATCAGGCTGAATAATTAAAATAAATCATAGACTTCTGCTGTCTTCATTAGTTTCAATAGCACAGATTTCATTACAAATCTGGAGATACTGTTGTGCTAAATTACTAAATGAAAATTCCTACACATACCCTAGAAAGGATCTAGCAGAAAATTTTTGCCTTTAAAAATTTAAAACCTTGACTTTTCCAAACAACAGTAAACCTTGCCTATTTGTAAGGTAATTGGTTTTCATGGTTTCAACAAATAAATCAGATTGATTTTAAATACAGGTATAAATATGTAAATACATGTGATTTGTAGCAAATGCTGCATTAGTTGGCTAAACTGAAGTAAGCTGGTTTGAATACACACCAAGAATATTTAACTGAGTTGATGAAACTAAAAAGTCTTTTTATGTCATTTTCAAGGTAATTAGTTTGCATGTAACATTAGCTATTAGTTATATACATCAAAGCCACCTATTTTAATCCTTTTTCAAGATTTAATATAAGACTTTTGTGTATCCAGAATGTCTGTAAAGTTTCAGCTCAAAATCCCCATCAGATTATTCATTATACCTTTTTAAATCTGGGAAATTTGAGCGGTTATAACATTGTAGCTGCTTGTGCCTTTAATGCGAATGAGCTGGTTCTCCCTGCCCATTATTCTCATGTGTGTCTCAGAGCCATAGCCTTCACGTAGACAAACAGCACAGTGACAGACAAGAATGAAACAGATCTCCCTTACTACTGTAAGAACTTTACCAATGGTTACTTGATATATTTGTTGTGGAGTTAATTCAAGCCTTTCTGCACTGATGAGTCACACACAATGTCGTTATAAAGTTCGCTCGCATGCACGTGTGCACACACACACACACACACGTTTAGCTTTGCACTGTTTTTGCATGGCAAATGTGACAGGATACATGGTAATATACACTACTGTTTGGACATCCGTTATGTTAATGTGCAAAATAAACCTGATTTAACGTCCACAAACCAGGATTACAAACATTTTAAAAACGTTTTAAACTTGTAAAACTCATACTCGATCACATTTGATGATGATGATGATGATCACTGAAAGCCGAACAGATCTTTTAATCCCGGTTGCTTTGCGCAGGTCCTGTATTGTGGACATGATTATATGCAACGCAGACATGTTAGTACATGGCTGTCAATCAATTAGGTGGCCGTGAAAATCACACTCCTACGTCAAGTTGCAGTCAGCCACACAATGGGAGGGATTTGGATCCTATTTTAACGTCAGGAAATAAAAAAGAAGAGACTTATTGTTGTTATATATCACCACAGTATGACAGTGGACACACTACACATTCACACAATTCCATCCAAACAGCTTACAAAAGATGATTTTCATCATAGGTGACCTTAGAAAAAGTTTTGAAAGTATTTGTATAATAATAATAACAATAATAATAATAATAATAATAATAATAATAATAATAATAATAATAACAACAACAACAACAACAACAACAATAATAATAATGTATTACCAAACAAGTCAATTCAGTTTTTCATATGTTATTTTGATCAAAGGATCCTACAAAATTGTTGAATATTTTCCAAAGGAAATATTGAGGAGCACAATCATTTAACAATAAATATAATAAGAAGAAATAGATGAAGGTAGATGGTGTAAATTACTAATAAATAAATACTTTATATAAATCTAAAACAGTTAATAAATATATTTATATATACTTTAAATACATTCATTTATACTTTATTTTTATATATACTATGTATTTTAAGTGGTTTAGTTCACTTTGATATAAAAAGTTAGTTAAATTCAAAACACCTACCAGCTTAAAGAATAGAAGATTAAACAACATTAATATGTCTTATTCAGGTATTTGAAGTGAAGTCCAGTGCCAAGAGAGAACGTTGAAATAACTGAAGCTTGATGATTTGATTGAAACATCCCTTTACGGAGGAATTAGTCAGACAGTGATGTCCTTATTTGGACATGCAACTCTCAAGTGTTTATGTAAATTTCATGCACACATCTGTTTGTACATTTGATCATTTTGCAGCTAGAGGGAGAGTGTACAATTAAATCTGTTAGACTTTATCCATTTTTACTATTCCCCTAATTTAAATCTATTAATAAACACTGCCTCAGAGCAACACCACTGACAAGCCGGTTTTAACGTCATTCTGAACATTGCCCTTTTTAGTCACCATGCAGCTACAAGAAAGTGTTTGTTAACACTGCCAGAAGCATCAGCTAAAAATGGAGTTTAATAACCCTGTACAAGCTAAAACGTCCATACACTGTCGCAAAATTGGTTGCTCATCCACTTGGGGAATGCACTTATTTCATTTTCCTGAGATGATGTGGCTTTTAGAAGGGTCTAATAGCAAATAAATGCTAATAACAGCTACATTCACTTTGATTTGTACTTTAACTGTCACACAGTAGAAGAGATGTAAAAGGTGATTCTCGGCTAACCTGTTTTTAATAAATTATTTATCTAATTTTTCATTCACTTCTTTTTTTAGCCAAATGTTTGTTCTTTTTAATTTCAGCACTGAGATGTGTGCTTGACATTTCAAGTGTGTGTGTGTGTGTGCTCCAGTCTCTTTTTTACCTCAGAAAATGTGCAGCAATTTTCAAGGTCACGCTTCATTGTGCCGCAGAATTAGAGAAAGGCTTTGAAAAACTTAATATAAAGTCTTGTCACATTACATGTTACACAGTGTACAATCAGTGTACAAGTTTATCTACACATGCTTTTACATGTGTCATTTTTCCCTCCGTGTTGTCAATCCACTTAATTCAGGCATTTCACATTTAAGATATTTGTAATGGATGTTTCATTCATTCATTCATTCATTCATTTTCCTTCGGCTTAGTTTCTTTGTTATCAGGGGTCACCACAGTGGAATGAACTGCCAACTTATCCAGCATATGTTTTACATAGCAGATGCCCTTCCAGCCGCAACCTAGCACTAGGAAATAGTTATATTTGAGTAATATTTAATTTTTTAGTGGTTCTACAAACTGGGCCATGCGGTGGCGCAGTAGGTAGTGGTGTCGCCTCACAGCAAGAAGGTCACTGGTTCGAGCCTCGACTGGGTCAGTTTGCGTTTCTGTGTGGAGTTTGTATGTTCTGCCTGCATTCGTGTGGGTTTCCTCCGGGTGCTCCGGTTTCCCCCACAGTCCAAAGACATGTGGTGGTGAATTGGTTAGGCTGGTTAGGTGAGTGTAAATGAATGTTTCCCAGAGATAGGTTGCAGCTGGAAGGGCATCCGCTGCATAAACATATGCTGGATAAGTTGACCAAAAAGAAAATCAATGAATGAATGTTCTACAAACTACTGATGACATTTCTTGTAGATTTAAAGTAAACATATTGTCATGTAGAGCACATATATGGTATTTTATTTGTTTTTGGACAACATGACTGCGGAATAAATCATCAAACTTAATAGATTATTTTTATTTGGTGCCGCAACATGTAAATAAGTAGGCGTGGCTAACTCACATGCATTGTGCATGCGCAAGACACTGATCATGAGACTGGAGTATAGGGCTGGGCGATATTGCAAATTATTGAAAAATTATTACTATATCATCTTTCATATCATCCGTTATCGATAATTTTTGAGTATTTTTTTAATCCATTTAGGTATATCAGGATTTTTTAAACCACTTTATTTTAATTGACAAAGATTACTAAGGCAAATAGTTTTAATCGTCAAAAGCAAAATTATTTAAAATAAAATAGCAGATCTCTTTATAATAAAAATAAACATAAGTGTAAAGAATAAATAATGAACAATCAAAGCAAATTTTAAGTTAGAGCAACATTTGTAAGCAACACCATAATAATGATACAGTAATGGCTCGTTTCCACTGAGTGGTACGGTACGCTTTAATGGCCCTTTCCACTATCAAAAAGCGAGAGTGAAGCAGGGAAAAAAAGGAGAAGCCCCACAAAACACAGGAGCAAATTGTTTCAGCAACCTGAATCACAAACAAACTGCCATGTTTATCATCGCCTTTTGGAATATTATGAACTCAGAATGACAAAATTACTTATTTAACAGAGGCTACATGTACTGGTGAATATTACAGACACAGATGAGAGGTTTCTATGGGCTGTGTTGCGTGTTGTTTTTGAAGTCAAATAAAGACGAAATGTATGCTGTGTAGTTTATCTGTAATTGGTAACATATCGGAGACTGTAAGGGTCTGTATGCGTTCATATATGTTGCATTTATTTATTTATATAATTGCAGATGCTACAGTAGGCTATTTCGCACTATCATTGATCTGCAGTTATAATCAAATCATGGTCATAGAAAAGTTAGTTATAAACATTTATAAACAAGTATTTATGTTTAAAGCATCTGTTTTTGTGAGAAGTGCTTCTCATATGATATGTGAACGACCTGTACGGCTTTACTGCAGACATTTATTCGAGCGAGAATGACGTCGACTTAAACTTTTTGTCGTACACCACGCCCACCAAAAGGGTACCCTTGGTAGTGGAAACACAAGCCTGATAAAGGTGACCCGTACTGTACTGGACCACTCAGTGGAAATGAGTATTCAAAAACATATTTCAAAATGACAAATTATGAAGTTGAATAACTATATTAACCCTATGCTAAAAACTCTTTCATATGGGGAGCTAGTGGCTGGGATGCACAAGAAAAGAAACCAAAAAGCCACTCTGGCGACATCCTTACATCCTTTTTTATTTACAATCTCCTCACTGCTGCTTGCCACCGCACTCATTTTTGCGTGTGTTGTTATTCTGACCTAAAGTGGCAAGTGCGAGCACCTGGTTTCTTTCCCCTGCCATCTTTCTGTAGCCAGGTGACTATCAACCGTTTTCTCAGAGGATGACAAACGAACAAACCATTGCTTCACCTCTGATACAAATTTATGGAGAAAAGTAAAAAGCACTGCAGTGTTTGGATTTGCTGTGTTTGACTGATGTAATTAGCCGGCCGTTATTACTGAAACGTGTATATTCTAATCAAAGTTTGAAGCAGATTGATTAGTTCTACTTATATGAGTCGCGTTGCACTTGGGGCATTTGCAAAAGTTGAGATGTTTTCAACTAGGTGTGGCAGGAAATTGTACATGTGCGCATCGCTCCCATATGTGCGTCGTGCAAAACGCGTGGCTGCATTGGAAATGACAAAGTTCTCTGATAAACTTTAAGCTTATTGGCATATTTTCCAAGGCACGCGCTCAGCAGTCACATTTTAATAAAACTATAGCGCTTCATAACGAAACTTCATACAGAACCTTTTTTTTTTGTCGATATTGACAATGGTGTTTGCTCAGTAAATACTGATACTGATTTTATTGCCCAACCCTAGCACTCGTAGTAAGGTCAGCAATACATGGTTAAATTTACCATTGGTTTAGATGAACTCTTTTGTATTAACAACTTAAAACTGCAAACCTGAGTACAGAATAACTCGGTGTACAATATCTCTCATTACGTTAAACAGTCATGTGTGTAGCACTACAGTTTCTGCTGAATAATAGCCTCCACAGGGTCCCAATGCGCACGTGGTAACGTGACTGATTCACATGGGGGCACTGTAAACCTAGTAAAAGGAAAGTAAAATACACAGTTAAAATATGTTATATAAAGTTGTCATAAAATGCTTAGTATTATTTGATAAATCAGTCAGAATGTATGAAAAAAAGGACTGACTTGTTGACTGTGACACCAATCATATAGAGTTAATTCAGTATCTGCGCTTTTAATCTGTTTTCTATACAACATCACTTCCAAGTAGCCTACCTCTGGGTCCTAGTGCCTGTCACATGAGACATTTATGTGACTAATAAAAAATTAAGGAAAAGTTACTTCTATGAAGGACCAAAGCATCAGTTAGGATCATAAAATCAAAAGTTGGATTTTAGTTTATTGTGAGAAGCTAACTCTGTAAATTAACATGTAAATTACAACTTCTACAAAAACACTCACACAAAACGCACTTTTTGTTGATTTTTCTAGACTAACTACCTATTTATAAGTAAATCAAGAAATAAAACGTAAAACTAGAAAATATGTATTGAAAAATCACACATATAAACACAGAGTTGATGTCAGAATTATTAGCCCCCCCCCCCCCCCCCCCCCCCCTAGTCTCATTTGTTTTATTTCAGCTAGAATAAAAGCTATTTTTTTAAAATCCATTTTAAGGTCAAAATTATTAGCCCCTTAAAAAGCTGTATTTTTTTTCCAATAGTCTACAGAACAAACCATTGTTATACAATAACTTGCCTAATTACCCTAACCTGCCTAGTTAACCTAATTAACCGAGTAAAGCCTTTAAATGTCACTTTAAGCTGTATAGAAGTGTCTTGAAAAGTATCTAGTCAAATATTATTTACTGTCTTTATGGCAAAGATAAAATAAATCAGTTATTAGAAATGAGTTATTAACACTATTATGTTTAGAAATGTGTTGAAAAAATCTCTCTATTAAACAGAAATTGGGGAAAAAAATAAACAAGGGGCTAATAAATCAGGGGGGCTAATAATTCTGACTTCAACTATATATATATATATATATATATATATATATATATATATATATATATATATATATATATATATATATATATATATATATATATATATTATTTGTATTAATTGTCACACAACTTTTTATCTAAATATTTGTTCTTTATATTTTTTCAATGTGTGCCATTTCAGGTGTATGTGTGATCCAGTCTCAGAAAATGTGCAGTTATATTGAAGGTCACGCTTCATTGTGCAACCGAATTAGTGAAAGGCTTTTAAGAGCTTAATACAAAGTCTTGTCACATTACAGGTTACACAGTGTTCAAGTTTATCTAGGAACACTCTTACACATGTCATATTTCCCCATTCAACTGTCAAGCCACTTAATTCCGATTTATCAGATTAGAAATGTTTGTGATGGATGAATCGAGAAACCGATCTCTAATTGTAAATGCTTTGCTGTCAATCTCAAGGCTGTTCTGCGAGACAACTAAACTTCCTCTGATTAAAAAGCGATAATCAGTCGACAGAGCGTAGCGCTTCGTGTTGTCGTCTTGATTGTCTCGCAGATGAACCACGGCTTTTGTAAGCGATCGATTCTCTTGATCAGAGTCATTGGCTACAGAAGGAGGCATTCAGTGTAGAACGTGGTTGTGTTTGTGGCTTGTTTTGAGGGGGTGGAGGACGTCTTTGCTTTAATGATGTTCCAGAGCCTCCGCCCCCGTGAGCGGGATGCCGCTAATTCGCACTGACGGTCTGTCATAGAGTCAGATGACTCAGAGGCACATCAGGCACATGTGCATCCATTGTGCACCCCCACCCCCCAATAACATCCCCCAAAATCAGAGCGCCGAGGGTTCCAGCGACACACTCTGTCACATACTTACTACATGCTCTGCCTGCTACAGGGATGGCAGCCAAGAGACAGAGAAAGAGGGACAAGGAAAGAGAGAGAGAGATGGAGAACGAGAAAAAAAATAACAGTGATGTAGGCATTCAGGCAAACCAAAGAGAGATGCATTGCTCAGGGCTCAAGATAGATCCGCGGTGATAGATGATGTGGATTTCTGCTCTGGACATTTTGTTTTTGACTGAATGCGTCTGATGATTTTGTAGTATAGTATATTTTTTGGTTGAATAACCTGGAGGTCTCTCTTGTGTTAAAATCGGTGTTATAGGCAGATTTATATTTGTGATTTGCAAGATTGCTGTTGTTTCTGAGTATCATCATGGCTGTTGTTGATATTGGCTCCGTTGCTATTCAGATCAACAGTGCAGAGTGATGTTGGTTTTATGCAGTAGTTCAGTGAACAAAGTAATATTGAGTAACTTCTGTTTTATATACAATAATGTCAGTTACTATACATAGCTTTACAAAAGCTCTAAAAAATATATAGCCTCTACAAAATTCCAAACAAAACTGAAGCGAAAGTTTGCAGTAATTATGGTGTTATTTAATTCATAAATCATAAAAATCAGGTTAATTAAAAAAATAAATAAATTGAGTTTGATTGACCTGTTTAGCATACAATCATCATCATCCCGTAAAAGTATTTTCCTGTATTTCTCCTGTATTTTCAATCATTCTATGAAGGGTGGCAATAAACAATAAAGGCCCGATTATTCCTATACACAAACCATACTGCCGAACCACAAGGGGATGCCTTTTGCTCTTAAATGTGAGTCTGTTCTGTGCTTTCATTTTATTTAGGCATGACACTCATTCAAAACACCTTGAAATAAATATAAATAGACCATAGCTCTATAGTAATAAATAGACGTTGTTTCCCAAACTAATTCTGTACACGCAATTTGAAGCGGAGTGAAAGTGGACACTGTTTTGGGTGCGTGTTTTAAGGGGTCTCCCTTATTTTCAAACCTAATGTTGATAGGTATGCCTATTTAGTGATTTAGTGACTCATTCACAAAATTAGTTTCGTTCCTAAATTAATCCAGCCTGATATCATGAGGAAATGTAACTATTTTATATTTTGTCAGAAACTTCAGAAGCTAATTCTTTCAAATTTATATGATTTCACCCATATGAAAACCCACCCCTAAACCCCCACAAACTATACTAAAATGTATGAATGTGATTGTACAATAGGGGTGTCAAAATTAATTGTTTATATACACACACACACACATCACATTCATACATTTTAGTATAATTTGTGGGGGTTTAGGGGTGGGTTTTCATTTGGGTGAAATAATATAAATTTGAAAAAATTAGCTTCTGAAGTTTCTGTGTATATATGTATATATATTGCAAAATAAATCAATAAAAAAATCGCAATGTTAGATTTTTCCAATATCGTGCAGCCCTAGTATAAATGGTGTAGTATAAATTAGTGCATTCACACTGAAAATTCTAAATATAAGTGCACTTTAAATACCTGGATGACGTACTTATTTAACCATTAACAATAAGTGTGGAATGTTGAACACTTTTGCTCACATAGGAGCTATCAGGTGCTGAGGTTGGATTTCCTTATTTACATTGGATTGTGAATTCAAAATTCTCCCACGTAAATTATTATGTCTCCCCGATGGTGAATACGGCTGTACTCATGATAATTACTATTTTAATTACATTTGATAATTATAATTACTATTACTATTTTTTTTTTTTTTTTCAATTTGGCAATCATTAAACTCCAGGGAATCAGTTTGAATTTCCAATTAGTTAAAAAAAACTTTAGGTTTCCATTTGGTGCAACACTGAATTCATATACTACATGGTTGAGCGTACAAGTGCATAAGTGTATAGTATGTCATTTGGAATGCAACTATTGTGTTTCAATGGATGGGTTGAGTGAATGACTTTTTGACTCAATCTTAGATTTGAAAGATTTGCTTTATTCCTTAATGCATCTGTCAGATTGAATTAGTTCAGTGAAGGATTCAGTGATTTACTCACAAATACTTGCATCGTCATTAAATAAATCAGTGTATTTGATGCAAATTCAGCAGGTGAATTAGTAATCATAAGCTAGCACTATTTCTTTAACAGATATAGTAAGAGTATTATGCAGTTCCAGTGTTGGGCAAGTCACTTAGAAATGTAGTGAGCTAAGCTAGTTACTCTACTTAAAATGTAGCTTAACTACACTAAAAGCTACCCCCTGAAAATTTAGCAAGCTAAGCTAAAAAGCTTGTTTTTTCATTTTTTAATAGAAGCAACTTCAATCCAAGTCAGTTCTGTCTACTGCCAATACATATATTCTTCACAGCTCTGTGAATGGCGGTGGCATCATTTTATGATCAGTGATTAGTAAATGTACCTTGTGTGGACGCTACTGCGCTACTTGCTTAAAACAATAGCTTTCCTACTGAAAAGCTATTTGATTTAGAAAGCAGCATGCTACTGAGAAACGTAGTTAAGATAGTAGTGTCACTTCCAGCTGCCCAACACTGCGGTTTTGAATTCAACCAGAGACAATTTATACTTGAATGAATACATGACTGAATGAATTGACCAATGAATGATTCCTAACTTGTTGCTGATTATTGCTGTTATTAAAAATCTCCACTACATATCAACAGGCTCAAACAAACAAAGAAAATAAATAAATAACACCATAGTTCTGTTGACTGTTGATGGTTTTGGAAAACTACTTAATCAAACTTAGACATCTAATGTGTGTGATTAATAATTAGACATATCATTATTTCATTTTGATTTCAAAAAGTAGAGTGACTTCCATTATTGTAAATACGACAACATTTTCATAATTACTCTGAAGCTAAATGTATTTGTTCTCTCTCTTTACTTTTACTGTAGCCGTTAATCCAAGCCGTACAGTAAATCTGATCCTTGACAGAGTTGATGGGATTTGTGGTTCATGTTGGATCCCTCTTCACAACATAAAAAACTGTGCAGGAGAGCTAAAATTAGCTACGGAATGAAATGTCTCAGAAAAAGGAAAATTGGACTCAATTACTGGAGAATTCCTTATTCAGTCATGTTTTGACCTCTCCTGCGCCAGGAAAATATGAACGTCGTTTAGAAGCAGAGGGAGGAAAAAGAGCAGAGAAAGTCAGAGGCACAAAGAGTATGTTAGTCAGGGGCTCTGAGGGGTTTGCTTGTTTCCAGTGGCACGAATCAGCTCAGAATATTACAGTTTGATTAGACCATATGCATGTTTTTATATGTTTGACTTCTCAGCACAGAAACAGATCTCACACATTTGATAGCTTGCCAGTTCAAAAGTGTGCCAGTGTTTATTTATTACTTTAGTGTCTATTAGGAATTCAGCTGTATGAGAAGAATCAGAAAAACAAACAGGCATTTCATGTAGCTTAGACATGTTTGCCTGGCCGAATTAATCAAGCTATGACACACAATTACAGTAATTCATCACTCTGAACACACTTAGTTTCAGTTTTAAAGAGTTTTATTGAGATTATTAAATCATTCAAATAGATTGTGGAAAAAAGACTTATACTTTATAATTATAATTAAACTTTTCATTTAAATTGTACTGCACTGATTTTTGAAAGAGCTTTTTTATTTTTTACAGTTTAGAAATATCTTCTGTTCTCCAAGCCTGCATTTATCTGATAAAAAGATTTGCAATCATTATAATATTTTAAAATAATATTTTTCTATTATTATATCTATTATAAGCAGTAGTAAATTATTATATCTAGTATATTTTAACATGTAATTAATTTCTGTGACGACAGCTGATTTTTTGTGTGGTTATTACATCATTTTCATGTGCATGGCCCTGCAGTAATCATTTTGATATATGTTGATATATTTATCAGAAAATGTTTCTTATTTTTGACTATGCAAATGGCTGTGCTGATTAATTAAATATATTTTTTTAAAAGTCCCTGCTGGCACTTTTGCTTAAGGTAACGCATCCTTGCTAATTAAAATGATTTTCTTAAAAAAGTAAAAAAAAAATCTTAGTGAACCCACACTTATATTTTTATAATTTCATTTCATCACCTTTTAAAGATAAAACATATTAGCCTAGCAGATGCACAACGTTATAAGACGTTAATATTAGGTTAGATTTAGGTCGCCAGCATCCAAGGACAATGGTATTTTAACATTCAATAGTGACGTGAAATGATGTTGATATTAGATTCTGTTGGAAAGTGATCAAAATCCAACGTTGAGCCAACATCTTTAACCAAAGTCATATTGATGTCAAATACTAACATTTATTCATCAGGTATGGCAACGTCTGATAGACGTCATAGTAGTTACGTCCACATAACGTGTCAATCATTAGATGTTGATATTTTGTTGTTTTTAGGATGCGTTGGAAAGTAACCAGAATGCAACATCTGTCCGATGTTGGACATTGGGTTCGGATGTCAACCCGATTTTCATTTCCAAACAAAATGCAACGTCCCACGACAACGTCAATTTGACATCATGTTGACGTTCTGTGCCTGCTGGGAGAGAGCTGATACCAAATGTATGTCAAATTAACTTACTTATTCCGATATGCAGGATTGACTAAACTGTCAGATTTATTGGCAGAAAAATGTAAGTATCTTCAGGATCTTGTGTGCAAGAAATCCTCAGAAGCATACTTCTTGCAAAAGGGCCTGACAAAAGTCGCCATCCATTGGCAGGCAAAGGCTTTCGTTTCTGGATCAGTGTGACGGGTTGGCACTGCTCTGATGCAATCAGTCTACACTGGAGATTGGATTGTTCATCTGTTTTTTTGGCCAGCTGAAATCCTCTCAGAATGAGAAGAGCAGAAACGACCACCAGCATTTCAACCAGTGGCCTTTACTCTGCCACCACTGCCACATTAGACATTACCGAATGCAGCATTGAAACTGGTCAATTGGCTGTCTTGCAGGGACTTATGCTGTCTTGATCTGGCATTGCTTTACTCCGGCCTCTAAGGTTAAAATATGTTTAATTTCAGGAGACTGGCAAGTGTTCTGGCTGAATTCTGATGGTAATTCAGATGTATTGTAAATCACTTTAAGGGATAGTATAAACAAATTTAAAAATCTAGTCTCACCGTCAGGTCATTCCAAACCTCATTGACTTTCTTTCTTCTGTGGAGCTCAAAAGTAGATGTTAAGCAGTCTGATATGCTTCCATAGCGTCTTTTCCATGCAGTGAAAGTCAACATGCTGTCATTCTGCCTGAAATCTCCTTTTGAGCTCCACAGAGGAAAAGAACATGCTTTCATTCTCAAGTGCTTTTTCTCATTCTTTTTGTTTTTGTGGGAATCAGCATGATTTTGGTTTGAATACCAACTGTAAATACCAATCTGGATTGTTGTGTCATTGAAGGACACTACGGGAAGGGGATGATACTCTTAAAAGCATAGTGCACCCAAAAATATTTTCATTCTTTTGTGTTGAACAATGTTGGAAACCAGTAAACATTGACTTCCATAGTAAGCTATTTTTCTACTATGTATGTCAGTGGCTACCATATTTCAACATTCTTTAAAATATCTTCTTTTGTGTTCATCAGAAAAAAAGAAACTCATAAATGTTTGGAACAACTTGAGGGTGAATAAATACTTTAACATGCTGAAGTGGCATAGAAAATGCGTCTAAAGTGACATTTAAATCACCCTTAATCCCATTAAGATTTTCTTGTTGTCAAGTAATGGCAAAGATATATTTTTAATAGGTTAAAATGGTCTGAGATTGTCTGCCAAACAATCATCATACGCCTCTTGACACTGCTCTTCTCTGTCAATGTAAATATTGAGATCACTCACAATTTAATTTGCTGCTCTGCCAAGTCATAAGAGTAAAATCTGATGATGACGGACAATTTAAATGATAAAAGCTGTTGTTTTCTTTCTGTTGCAGTGTTGTGAGTCTTGCCTATGAGAGACTTTTCCGTCAGCCTTTGGACTCCTACAGAAAGGAATGGCCATGATTGCCTGTCATCGGATGGCGAGTTGAACGGGACGGTCCCGTCACAGAAGGTGTCACTGAAGCCACTTGTGTACATCAGATTGAGAGTGGACACTGCAGCCTCTCCAACGAGCAGTAAGACAGGTGTCCATCATCAAGCCAGGTGTCAAACTGTTTAAGACCCGCCCCAATAAATGCCTTAAAGACACAGTACATCTCTATGTAGAGGAACCTGCAGCAGGAGACTTCTTAAAAAAAAAAAAAGCTTGACATGTTTTCATTTTCCTCTTTATGAGTGAATCAGTGTCTTGCAACAGATGTGAATATTTTCTTATAATAGAGAAATGTTTGTTTGGGTGTAATATTGCCACTTGTTTTGATTGGTTTCTTTCAATGTTTTTTTGTTTTGTTTGTTTGGTGGTAGGCCTGATGAAAGCTGTTAAATATACGTGAAGGGAAAGTCTACTGTATGTCGGTGGCAGCCTCTTCCATCTAGTTTTTTCTCTTTTCATTTCCTAAACCAAAAGACTGCCAGCTGGAATGGAGAAATTCAGCGGCAGTGCTCAATGATGTCAGTCTGGACGGGTCACACTTTTACTGTATGAATGCAGGGTCAAATCACATACCCCTCAGACACATTGTTTTCACTCAAATCTCCAACAATCAAACTGCTTTTAGATTAGAGTGGCAATATACATTTCATCAAAACCTTAAGGGTTTTTAAGGACAGTTCTCTCCAAAAATTAGAACATTCTGTCAATATTTGCTTTTCCAAACATGTATGACTTTCTCTCTTTTGCAAAGAGTCTGGTTTTTATGCCCAGTTTATAAACTAACTGATGACTTGATCAAACTGCAGTGGCATTGATCTTATTCAGCTCAATCTAAATTAAATTTTAATTGAATTGAAAGAGATGGTTTGGACCTTGAATAATCCAATCAACATGAACAAATAAGCATAGAAATGCTTGAATTCAAATATTTTCTCATACAAGCATGCTCGTTTATTACAATTTCACATCTTATGAACCGGTTAGGGGAAGAGAAAATATATTGTTAAAGCTCATGACTTACGTCAACTTTTTAAAAGTGTTAAGTGCCAAAACTTGTCTTACACAGCTAGTGATAATCAAAGATAATTAGTGTAAACAAGTGAAACTAACATACACCTATACCTACTATTCCTATACCTACAAATCTGTTTGTAAAATTGTAATTTCAGTATGTGTTACAGCAGTGGGGAGATGCGTGGACATAAATATTTTAACATAGTTTTTTTTTAAATTAAAACTAAAATAAAAGTTTATGATACAATAATTTGAATCAGTAACTGGAGACTTGCTGTGACCGTGAGTTCAGTGAGTTGTTCATTTGAGAAAAGATGCAAAGGATCAGTCCGATTCATGAACGAATCATTTAGTATGATTTGAGAATCAGTTTAAAAGATTAACTGCAAAGAATCAGCTTGTTTACCAATTGCCATAAATGTTCTTAAGCACAGTAACAGTAAATACACTTTTGCTGTCCTGTGGTGCTTTTCCCAAACAACCACATAACTTGTGGCTGAAGTACAAAAGCACGTTGCATCATTTGTGAAAAGAGCGACTGTTGACGAGTGTTCCCCAAAACTGTAGTTTCTCTGTCGCAGATCCATCGTTAAAACCCCGTTAATTATAGCGTAAAACAACCATAATGATGCTCTAAATGGGGTGGAGTAAAAACCTCATAAAATCCCCATAACCTTTTTGTGCAAATAGTTTTACACGCACACATCTACAACAAAAAAATCCAATATTAGTTTTAGTAAAAACATGCACTCGTTTTCCATATTAATTGAATTATATGTACATATAGGCCCAGTGGTTCCTTTACAAATATTTTTGAGAATATTCTATTCTAAAACATAAAACCACTTTCAAAAAGCCAACATATATTCTAATCTCATATATAAATCATCACAATAATGGTTTTAATTTATAGTATGCTATTTATTAGAAACGTAAAAATTATATATATATATATATATATATATATATATATATATATATATATATATATATATATATATATTTTTTTTTTTTTTTTTTTTTTTTTTTTTTTTTTTTTTTTTTTTATTTTAAGTAGTCTATTGTTTTTTTATGTCAATTTTTACAACTTTGACACAAACCACAGCAGAAATGTTCTAGCCTAAAAGCCCATGTCATATACAGTACATGTACATTTCTTAATAAATACCCTAGGCTACTATAACTTAAAACCATTAACACCATCAACCTATATATTTTTTTGTTTTCACAAGCTTTGATTCTGCTTTCCATAGGTCACCTAAAGCTTTTGTCATAAACGATTTCAAAGTGCATAACAAAGGGAGCGAAATTGTCAATATGAAGATCGCTCAAACTGAACAGTAAAAAATACTTTACACATAAGAGAGATAGCTTTAATGTTTGTTTGTTTTTAAAATCATTCCGAGTTTAAATGTTGGAATGTTCTAAATGAATAGGGCTTGGGGAGGATAACTGGGAATAGAACACAGCCAATAACTCTGCCTCTAACTACAGCTCTAGAAGTGTAGCTGCAAACGTACAAGATCACGACACAGTTTGCGAATGTTCATTGGAATGATGGATTTGGGAAACACAAAATCAATTAACTATGTAACGATGGAACTTGCAACCTTAGTTGGCTAACAATAGATTTCCGAAATGTACCCCAGCACTGACAGAACTGTCAGAACCTAAAATTAAATAATTCGAATTGAGTCAAATGATGATGATTTAGAATAATGACAGTTCATGTAAACATCCCAATGTGGCCTAATGTAGAAAAACATTCTTCAAAATATATTTTTGTTGTCTTCCACAGAAGAAAGAAAGTCATCCAGGTTTTGAACAACAAGATGGTCAGTAAATAATGTCTTTTGAGAGAACTATTCCTTTAACACACACAAGAGTACTTCAGTAAGAGTCATTTTAATAACGCACCTAGTTTTGTGACCTTGCTGGTCTCTAAGGTGCAGACAAATAATGAACGCTCAATTGTGGGTGCCATCACGTTTGGTGGACAGCTGGTTATTCATTTGAGTTGGTGCATTACTGGACTGATGCCCAGTGCTCAGATGGCAAGCTGAGACTGCTTCTCTCTGCCTGCATCCACTTTAAATATCAGTGATGACCCACTACTGAGTTTGTTTGAAAAATATTCGCCATCAGTTTGTCAGAAAACGAATAGCAACGCTCTGCTGTTGTGAACTGGGAATTTTGGTACTGCAGTTCAATTCGCCCTCTATAAACAGTGCTCTCAAAGTGAAGACTGCAAATTACAGTGCCACACACCGACAGCATAAAATTAAAGCCACATATAAAGCGATCTGCAAGTCATATTCCCAGTTAGCTAACATTCTCTCTCTCTCTCTTTCACTCTGTTGGGAGACACAACAGCAGAAAGAGACGATATGAAATGACTGCCCCGCAATCCTCCTTGCCTCTGTCTCTCTTTTCATCTCCCACTCCTTTATCGTTCTTTGTCTTTGGCTCTCCTTCCCTGCCTATCTGACATGCAACCAAGCATGCAGGCTTATGCACACAGCTCTGTGTACCTCTCTTTCTACGTGTCTGTCCTGTCTGAACCCCTCCGAATAGGCGATATGTGCGACGTTTAGGATCAACGTGGTCAGACCTTATAGAATATAAACACAAAACCGATTTCTAGAATGAACCAGCTGCTTCGTTGTCATGGAAATACATTCAAGTAATCTGTATGCAAAGTTCTATGGAAGTGTACTATCTATTTTTTTAAATCTAGCCTTGAATATTATATAACCAAAGTCGAACCCTGAAAAGTCTCTATGTTCTATGTTTGGACCTTTTTATTTCCTGAAGAGATTTAGACCTAGTGAAAATAGATGCACACGAAACACGACGTATGTACATAAGCAGATGTCTATTTTATTGTGTCCTCAAGGTCACGCGTCATGTTAGGCAGATCTACTTTTTTGACTGTTAGCCTTCTCGAGTCCCGGGCCCTGGATTTCTCTTGTTCTCTCGATTCCTAATGGTTTTGTGCACCTCGTGGAAGTCCTTCCTGCCGGTTGCAGACTCTCTCTCCTCAGCTCTCTCTCTCTTTTTTTAGCGTGTGTGTTAGTTAGTTGACTGGACTCTCTAGCAGAGGACCACTTGCTGAGTGCTTTTCATAAAAACTGAAGCCGAGATCATCAGGTGGATCAGCGCCATGAAGCAACTAAACATGGAGCGTTTCGTCACATGTTGTAGATCTGCATGTGACTTTAATATGTAAATATGTGTTAGTGCTACTATGATGTCACTATGACATGTCGCTCCGTGCTCCGCGCAGTGGATGGGAATGGTTTACATTCGAGAACAAAAGAATTCCTTAACATCCACGATGCGATGCGCATGGCTCTTTCATTACACACTGAGTCAACAGCCAAGAATTACCAGCCAACCGTGAGGAGACTTTGTTACCATGGAGATGCTCTGCCAGTGCTGACTGGTCAGCTGGCTATGGAGGAAGAGGAAGCTTTGCCCTCTGAAAAAAAAAAGAAAGGAGAATTACCTGCTAAACGAGATAGATCATATCAGCACATCCTCTCATTGAGTTGATCGATTATTTTCTTCATATTGCTTTTGCTGGGTGGCTCTCTCCTGAATACGTAATGCAATGGAGAGATTTACAAGATGAGAAGTTTGAATGCTGTTAGGGATACACTGTTAATAAAATGATACCAATAATTATTTTCATATTATGGCTGATAGAAAATTAATGGCTCATGTTAAAATTATTTGCTATATTGTCTTAATGATTAAAAAAAACAACAACAACAATATGAATTTAGGCATCACAGCAGTATAATGTAGAGGATATTCATTGTGAGATTGGTTAAAGGTGACACTAAACAGTGTTATTGGATTAGTGTTTTTAAATATCAAGCATTAGATGATGGCAAAGATGATCTAAAAGTTAAAAAAACTGGGGAAATACACTAAATAATCACAAATATTTATATGTTATTTATAGGCTGATGTATATGCAGTATTTAAAGGAACAAAACTCTATTTGATTGCAAAATAAAACGTCTCAGCTACTGTGTGCAAGATACTGACTCAAAATGAAGAGAATCCTTAGAAGTGCAAAAGTATAGCAATCATAGAAAGAAAATCTTAGTACACCAATGTGATACTTGATGTATAAACAATTTTATAAATTGTTCTAGCCTTCATTTCAGATTGGAAAAGATTGTACTTTGTGTACAAGTGACTGTCTGCTGGATTTTATTGAGCTTAAGGATGTGACACACCAAGCTAACATTAAAGAACTTGCAGCAATGAAAGCCAACTTTGTTGTCACCTTACGCGACTACATTGTGCTTGAAAATTGCGCAGAAACACACACCACATTATAGCTGAATGCAGAAGACAATCAGAGTCAAGCATTTAAAAATAAAACATCACATTTGAGCGTTAACACAGTTTGATTGAGTAAAGGTGGCAATTTTGTTTCCATCTTGTTTCTTAAAGGTGCAGTAGGTGATCTGCCAAAATGCTAACCGGTTAGCGTAATATCTTTGAAACACAGTCCAACCTCTGCCATCCAAAGCCACGTTTCATGACATCATGAACGCACACCTTAACGATGACAGTAGACAACCCATTAGATCATGTCGTTCGCCAGTTAGAAAACTTTATATTACTTTATAAAACTACAATTCTGAACAAAAACTGTAAAATCTACCACGTTATCAGTTGTGTAGCAAGCAAAACTTGTCATAATGTGCATGAAAGTATTGCTGGTCTCACTCTCTCACGCGCTTTGACCTAAAGCGACTACTGTATGCTTAGTAGTTGGCCGGCAGCATGCAGAAATTACACTTATTACTAAGCCATACTTACATGCTATTTCAGACTGAATATTTAAAGTAACATGGTAAACAGTATAGGGAGCGCGTCACAGGTTGTCATTGTTCAAAAATGAACCAATGTGAATATAAAACCAACATCCCCTCAGTAAAGCAGGCTAGGTGGAAAAGCGCTATTTACTGATGTTTTTACTGATGTTCAATAATGTCTACATTATTGATGCTTTTACAGTCCCTTATGAAACTGAAAATAGTCACATCAATCTATCGCCGGAATATTTCAGTGGCTGAACTACACTTCTGTGCATATAACCCATTCATAAAACAACAAAATGTACATCAGCTTTGCGTGACTAAAATACTTTTAAAACAGAACATTACCTGTCTAAAAGAAATAATTCAGCCATGGAGTCGTCCTTCCTCCGGTGTGCAAAAGTAACTCCAATATTGATTCAGGAATTTAAAAACTTTTGATTCAGCATTTGTTTTTACCGCTGTCACTCGTGCACGTGCAAACAGTGGATCTGCGTGAAGAGATGCGCAGATGTACAAATCTACATTTGTTGACAGACAGTTTGGGCTACTTATCAGAATTATGGGAATTATTGGCCTGACCATTTTTAATAAGAAGAACATTTTTTAGTCTTATGTCTTACCCAGACTATAAAAATGCAAATAAACACATTTAGATCATTTACTTTAATCATTACTATTGGACTGTGAAGAGACTTTTAACCAGCACAACAAAAAATAAATAAATTCTGAAGACAACCACCTACTGCACCTTTAAGTACACTATGCATTGATTTGCAAAGTTTTACTGCGCAAAGATCACATTTTTTTATGAAAGGCATTGGATATCTGATGTTTGCATACATAGTCTCAAATACACCCAGTTAACTGGCTGCCATGGTTGTTGATGCTTTGACAAGGTATAATTGAACTTGTTTATTTTACCTACCAACTAACTTGTACATGTAAGGAAATAACTCATAAGTAGGTATTAATAGTCTATATTGCTCATTCCAAGTGTCAACAAAACTATGACTACAAATGTGAAAAGCGTAATCACTTTCTTCATTCCAGTTGTCACGTGTCGATATGACATTGGTTTTGCTTGCATATCGGAATGCTCAGGTGTGATAATGAAACATTAGGTCAGCCTTGCATTTGTGCGTCTCGAATTATTAGTTTGCTGTCATCAAATTCAGGAATTGGCCAAACTCACAAGGCCGACTGTCAGCTTGGTGTGTCACAACCCTTAGATATGTTTCTCAGAATCACGATCAGGCATTTTTTCCAATTGTGTAATGTGTCGTAAAGGGCAGAGTTACCTACGTAATGCTTGACTGCTCCCACTGCTCCCACACAGTAACCAAAACCAGAGAAGAATATTGATCTTATTCAATTACCAGATCACCTTACTTCCAGCGTCAATCATACAGCATGGCAGAAATATGAATCTAATATTGGATCATTTTGGTGATCACAGGTGGAATTTCCACTTCGATGAGAGGTGTGTTGGTGTGTGTTGGGTCAGCTTTTGTGCCTCCTAACAAGCATGCAGAGGGAGATGCGCTCGGCGAGTCTGTGTTCAAACCGTGAACAATGCGGACGGCAGGAAAGTGTATAGAATCACCCTCCCTTCAAAAAAGTAAATACATAATCAGATGTTCCTCTATTCATGTGAGTTTTGGATGGGCTTGCCCTTTCTTTCTGCATGATGCTTTGGTTTTGAAAACTTGCATCCTGATTGACGATGTATTTGTGTTATTTATTACTTTTTTTGTATATTGGAGACCCTGTATCATTACTTTCTTTTAGTTGATTTTTATTTCGAGGGGGTTAATTCATCAACCTTCTGGATTTTTCTACATGCATATCATTTTGTAGGCAGCAATATGAGATGTGATGGAAATGAACTTATGTGCAATGTTGAAAATTTAAAAAAAACAAAACATAATATATTAAATAAAAACAAAGAAGGCCATTTTCTTATCTTTCTTCTGTGTGTGCGCATTTTTCAATGAGTCAATTTGGTAATCCAACTCTTCATTATGTTAGCGCTCATCCTTCTCTACTTCTGAGACTCAAATCTCCATTTGTGTGTGACAGTTGGTGTAACTTGAGTCCCTCGCCATGTGTTCAGGGTGTCTCCAATTAAAGCAAGAAAAAGAGTTTTGCCATTACGGGACATTTTCTGCTTGCGAGGGCCTACAGACTTGTTTTTGACACCTGATCCTCCAGTCATTCATCTATGGCAGCCTTTAAATATTTAACATAGTAGCTGCATGGAGCAATTACTAGACTCTTGGATTTGCTCCAGACACGGTAGCCGAACTCACACTAAAGACAATGTGCCCGAGCTCACACCCTGCAAAGAAAATAGCACCGCTGCGCTCTATCCAGGGGTCACACGCATACGCTCAAACGCGGCGATGTAAACACAATAACACTTGAATGCTGATGCGGTCCTTCCTCTTTTACGCACATTCACTTGTCCACACCAGTGCACCAAATAAATGAGGTGTTAATTAGTGCCAGTCTTATCTCTCGCTGTTGTTTGACTTCAGGGAAAAGTCACCAGTGGCTAGAGGACAAGAGTCAACAGGTACTAGGGTACAGGTGACCTTTCTACTTTAATTATAGATCGTCCCGCTCTCTGTAGGCTTTTTTATTTACTGTAAACTGTACTGAAGCTGACATGGAAAGGGACAGATTTGTCTTTGTGTGTTTGCATTCCGCCTTGAAGGTCAGTGCCTGTGGACTCTGGGCTACGGCCACAGGGTGTAAATCAGCGCTGGGGTGCTGATATTTATAGACTGGCGCCCATCATTGCTGTCTGAAAAACGGGGTGAACTTGCCAGAGGACCCGGAACAATCGGAGAGGTCCTCCCGTCTTTGCTTCCACTCTGCATGTGTGCTTCAGCACGCTTACGTAATGTTTCAGATGTGGAATGTCAGCTGTCACATTCGCATTAGCTGTGTCCGAGCATGTTTGTTACCATTGGCCGGAACAGTCAGGGTGCATACACTCATTTATGTTGACTGGCTTGCCAATGAGCTCGTTGTGTTTGGTCTGAGAAGCACGATCCCATATGCATCATCCTCATGCAAGGTCATTGAATGAAACAGGCCATGAATGTCCTGTGCGGAGTAGCATTATATTTGGTTTGGAGTCAATCTTGCTGGCTTTGACTCAGGGCTTGTGGCTGTCTTCCAGGAATAGGCCACATCACTCAAAGGTGTAACATTAAACCTGACACAGAACAATAGCCAAGCACATGGTGGGCATTCTGTGGCATTCACACTACCAGGGAACGTGGCAGTAAGCGGCTAGTCTTATCCCTAACACTGCTGGAAACATAATGCCTGGCCTGTTACTGTCCATAGAAATTCTACACCATTTTACGCTCCAACAGTTTCCTTTAACCTGACTCTCTCTGCGCCGTACCCTTGGTTGTTCTGGCTTTTCAGCCTAATCTCCCCCATTCTTAGGTTCCCCCAATTCGTCCTCAGATAATGTCCAATCTCTCTCCTGCTATGCTATCGTGCCCTCGTCCTCATCACGAGTCTGTATCCTAATTACCAGCTCTTTTCCCAGGGCCTCTCCAGGCGGCGTTTGATTCTCAACCAATTAAAGCAATCAAGTGGTAATCAAAATTTTGATTTGCCCAAAAATGATTGCCGGTCATGGGCCGAGGAAGATTTAGACAAATTATTTTCCCCCTTCGGACAGCAACTGAGCAGGAGCTCAATTGTGTTTTTTAACATCATTTATGAGATGTGTGCATAATAAATGACACACTTGTCAGGATCTGCAACTCTTAAATGATCAACGTGATGCATATCTTTTAATTGGAAAGCTTTGAATATTTGCCCAGTGTTTGCAACACTAACTTCCATTTGTCTTTTGTGAAGGTTGAGTTCAAAGATCGCGGCTTTATGGTTGCCTTTTTGTGTAATGTCAAAGTTCGTCCCTTGTTCACGTGCCAACACGCTCCAGTACAGTTAATCCAATTTAAATTCCTGCAGTAAACAGGATGCAGAACTGCAAACAGAATTACGAGGGTTTCTGCAGGTTTCACTAAGTTAAATTTAAGACTTAAGACATTTTTAAGACTGTTATGAATGAAACTTTAGACTCATAAAGAGCTAAACACTAAGGATTTTTTTAAATGGCCCAGATAGAAAAGATTTTTATTTTCCCTATAAAAAAATATTATAATTTAATGCATTTAATAATACAATAATAAATTAATAATAAAATATTTTATAGATATATTTTAGATATTTCTTAGAAAAATATTTTAAATATTGTGTAAAAACAAGCAAGCTCTTTTTTTTCCAACATAAACTTTCTGTAAAAAAAAAAAAAAAATGAACAAATGTTTTAAAAGTTTTAAAAACTATAATAAACTAAATCTATGCAAAACAATCTGTCCAGGGGTGCGTTTCCGAAAGCCATTATTAGCCAAGTAAGGTTGAATGTTCCGTCGTTACAAACATAGTTTATTGATTTGGCCTTTCCCAAATCCATCGATCCAACGAACATTCGCAAACTGCGTCGAAATCTTGTACGTTTGCAACTACACCTCTCGAGCTGAAGTTAGATGCATAGTTCCTGGTTGTGTTATATTTCCAGTTATCAACCCTCTGCCCTATTCATTTAGAACATTCCAACATTCAAACTTAAAATGATTAAAAAACATTAGTCATCTCTCTTACATGTAATTTACTTTCAAAGTATTTTTTACAGTTCAGTTTTAGCGATCTTCATATTGACAATTGCGTTCACTTCATAGTGCACTTTGAAAATATTTATGCCATTTTGAACACAGCCTTGGCTCATGACGAAAGTTATAGGTGACCTATTATTTAAAAGCAGAATTTACGTTACGTCTCCAAAGCTTGTGAAAACAAAAATGTATAGCATACATTAATGCTTTCAGTTTATAGTAGGTTATTTATTAAGAAATGTATCTGTACTGTAGGCCTATATGACATGGGCCTGTTGCTTAGAACATTTCTGCAGTGGTTTGTATGTGCCAAATTGTAAAAGTACTTGTAAAAATTTTACATTTTTAATTGTAATTTAAAGTAATTGTAAAAAATAAGCATTATCCTACTTAATAATACTAATAACAATAATAATAAATAATGTTAATAGTAATAATAATAATAATTATTATTATTATTTAGTAGGCTTTTTGTTCTTTTCTTAATAAATGGCCTACTGTAAATTACAACCATTAGTCTAAGGATTTATATGATTTATATATGAGATTCCAATACATTAGCCAGGTGGTTTTATGTTTTAGAATAGAATATAAAATATTCTCATTAATATTTGTAAAGGAAACATAGGCCCTATTTGTGCCGTTAACATATATAAATTAATATGAAAAGCCAGTGCATGTTTTTACTAAAACTTATATAGGATTTTTTTTTTAAGCGTGCACGTGTGAAACAATTAAATTTGGGCAAAAAATGATGGGGTTTTTCTCTAAAGAAGTTGTTACTCCACCCCGTTTAAAGCATCATTATGGACCTTTTATGTTATAACTAACATGGTTTAAATGATGGGTCTGCGACAAAGAAACTATGGTTTTGGCAAACACTCATCACTACATCGTTCAGCTGATAGTTCAGCCACGAATTTTGTTGTTGTTTGGGAAACGCACCCCAGGTCAGTGTCCTCAGCAGTAAATACATGGAGCACTTTTAAACAAATGTTATTGTAAGGACAATAATTAAACCATTATGATAAATAGAGTTAAAAATGACCTTTTAAATAAAAAGTTTAAAGTTTTATTGAGATGGATTGTTGGTAATTGTATGGGTTTAGGCCAGACTGGGTAGCATTACATGAACAAAGGAAAATTAAGACCTGTTTAAAAAAGATTTAAGATGTACAACTAAATATTTCAGTAAATTGAAAACTTTTTAAGACCTCGCGTAAACCCTGGTTACACTGAAATTGAACTTGCAAATATTACCAGCGCTGTTTTAAAAGCCTTGAACTTTAAATGTTGTGAATGGAACCTCCTCCGAATTACGCCTCAGTAAATTCCACTTCCTGTCATTCCAGTCCTCTGGGGTGTGGCCCGATCAGCTCGTGATTTTGAATGGAGCCAGTTCTTCGCGTGCTGATGGATGATGGCAATCACTATGAGTTACTTCTCAACAAGGCATACAAAGGGCTGACAACATTACTTCACCCTTAAATGTGCTGTAACTACATACCGTAATATTTGCTGAGAGAAAATCTGCTGCCTTGGCAACAGAAGCTCTCTTTTGAAATGGGTCCCTTCGGCATCTATGAATATATGTTAGACTAGTCTGGTAGCTCTGCAGGACTATGAGAAACAAAGAGAGGAAGATAAGAGACAGGGAGAGGTGCAGAGAGTGAAAAAAGACTCAAATAAATGAGTAGGACAATGGATGACAGAGCAGAATAACAGTCGAGGGACAGTTCCACGGGAATGAGAGGAAGAGATAAAATTGTGAAAGAGTGCAGAAGAAAAAAAATGTATGAACAAGAATAGGAGCATGACAGAGTGAATGGAAGTAATGCTCTGGCAGAGAGAGAGAAGACTGTTGATGCAGAAACGATTGAATTGTAAGAGAACAGAACACATAAGACTGCACGTACTCAGCCATCCATAAAACACACACACACACACACACACACATACACCGCCACGGGCACACAGCACATCCTCAGCCGCTCTGTGCAATTACTGACATCATTCTCAGCTCTGATAACTCCATACATGGGACTCATCTTAACCCACCCATAATACCAAACCAGCCTCCGAGAGATAAGGAAATGAGGTCCGGAGAGCGTGATTCTATATGACACTCGTGCCCTCGCGGCCAGCGTGAGGCCTTGAAGAAGCTAGTGGGCTGTAGCTTGGAGCTAAGGCTTAGTGACATGGGTAGTGGTGGGGGGAGAGGGCCTTTTTTGGGGGGAAGAAATGGAGGTTGGAGCACAAGAGCGTAGCACAGACAGTTTGTGACATGGGAGGCGGGCGCTGTCTTCGATGCACTGGCGGTGAAATGCACCCGCATGAGGTGTGAAGGGAAATTTCTATTTGTTGTCATGGAAACTGCCAGTGTGAATTGTCTGGAGCAAAAATACAAGTGGAGAAGAGAAGAGAAGAGAAGAGAAGAGAAGAGAAGAGAAGAGAAGAGAAGAGAAGAGAAGAGAAGAGAAGAGAAGAGAAGAGAAGAGTCACATGGTAGATCTACTAAAGGGGGATGTATGAATAAGATATATACAGATGAAGTCAGAATTATTAGCCCCCCTGTTTATTTTTTCCACAATTTCTTTTTAATGGAGAGAAGATTTATTTTTTCAACACATTTCTAAACATAATAGTTTTAATAACTCATTTCTAATAACTGATTTATTTTATCTTTGTCATGATGACAGTAAATAATATTTGACTAGATTCTTTTCAAGACACTTCTATACAGCTTAAAGTGACATTTAAAGGCTTAACTGGGGTAATTAGGCTAACTAGGCAGGTTAGGGTAATTAGGCAAGTTATTGTATAACGATAGTTTGTTCTGTAGACTATCAAGAAAAAAATATAGCTTAAAGGGGCTAATAATTTTGACCTTAAAATGGTTATTAAAAAATTTAAAACTGCTTTTATTCCAGCCGAAATAAAACAAATAAGACTTTCTCCAGAAGAAAAAATATTATCAGACATACTGTAAAAATTTCCTTGCTTTGTTAAACATCATTTGGGAAATATTTAAAAAAGAAAAGAAAATTCAAAGGGGGGCTAATAATTCTGACTTCAACTGTATATAAACTGAGGTGCACTCTTTCACTATCAAACGTAAACTGCTTATTGCAAAAGGCTCCCAGCTAAAGCTTGCCTACAAACATGAATACCAGGATTTGTTGAGTTTCTGAAGTTGATATGATAGATTACTCAAGTCTAACTGCAGATATTTAAATACGCAGAGGCGTTCTTCTCACAGCCGAATAGGTGTCTGGTTACATTTATTCTGATTGTGAGCGACTGAATGGTACATTCATGCCTGTGAATAGTGCATGAACACAGTCGTGCAGAAACGCTGTGCTTAAGCGGCTCTATCCCAGAGGATTTCGACTGGGGAGGGGAAAGGAGGGACGTATATTTCCTACAGAGTGATATATAAGGGTGTCAGGCCCTGTCAATCATCTACAATGGATATTTCCATTCGCCCGCTCAACCTTTCGGAGCACACAATGCACTGGGTCCTTTTGGAAAGGCCTCTGACTGACGCACAAACGCATTACGGACACATACACACACACTCTTTCAAAGGCTTCTGCCAGTCATTGGGGGCCTGGGCTGAACCTGAGCAGCAGGAGTCGGTCTGATATTTTCAGCTGTGACACCCCTGACCTGCCAGTGCCCTCGTCATCCTAGGTGGCCATGCGTGTATGTATGCATGTGTTTGCGTAAGACTAGGGATTAGAGTTTCAAATTAAGTTTCAGACCAAATGAGAATGAAATCCATTCTGCACAGCTCAATGACTGTTTGGACTAACTATGCTGACTATGTGAAAGAGTTTTTGAATCATGCTGGTTGGGCCTACTACCAGTATTTTGGGATCAGAATCAAATTCCCGCATCATGTCAATCATTATTAAATAAAATGGTAAATACATTTTAAAAAAATGTATTATTATATTGTATTTTATTTGCTACATTATGTACACCCACCAAACATATAATATATAACAATGTATTTAAATATATAGGGCTGATAAACGATGTTTCAAATCATGATAACATTTATGTCAATAACAATGATAATATCTGGACTTTTTTTACTCTATATTGATCTAAGTGCCAATCACAAAGCAAATGTGCAACAATGATAATCTAAAAGTGTGTTGATATTAGAGATGTAATAAATTTTCGGCCACCGCAAATTTACTGGCCAAAAAAATGTTGTGCCATTTAATAGACAGTAGACCCTCTAATTTTTATGGCTTCATTGTTGGGATACTCTTTTAAATCGGGAAGCATTATTAACCAACTGTATATTGAAATATACATCGTTATCATTCAATATGGAAAATAATTACAGAGATTGCATTTTTGGCATATTGCCCAGCCACTAATAATACAATTATTTACAATTTTTTATAGTTTAATGAAATAGTAGCACACATATTTATATATTTTAAAGATTTACATTTTGTCTACTAACCAAAAATACAATAAAATCAATAAAATACAATAAAATATTTTTTATTTGTCATCAACATATTAATTCCTTGAAAGTTTTAAATGTATTGATTTAAAAAAAAATAGTATGTACATTTATGAAGCTATACTTTGTATTACATCATCTGTGCATGAAATTACAAAAAACTAATTAGAGCATATGCAAGGTGTAATCTGAAATTATTATCACCTCTGGTTGCCATTGTCAATTTCATACATTTTTGTGTTTTTTTTTGAAAGTTGTGAAAACATTATTATGGAGTTTTTCTTTTATTATTTGAGCAAATAATCATACTTGGTAAAATTGCATCATCTAATTGCATCGTACTTGGCAAAATCATGACGTGCGACCCTTTTCACATTTCAGGGTATCTCAGCAGCGGAAGCCATCATAGTTGGGTAACATTAGAGAGCTGTGAATAGCAGAGTACCACAAAAAAGTACATTCATATTTGCTTAAATAATAAAAGAAAAACTCCATAATAATGTTTTCATGACTTTAAAAATTTTTTTTTAAATGTGTGAAACTGATGCACTTCAGGATTTTGCCAAGTACGATGTGATCCTGGATTAACATCTATGTTGATCCTGGTACATAATTTTTGTTTGAAAATGTAATCCATACCTATTCCCTACCCATAATCTCAATCACAACTGTAAATTATTCCCCAAATCAGAGGGCAATAATAGTTGGATAACAATCATGTAGAAGTGCATAAACTTAACCGTAAGCATAAACTTAATATAAACGGTAGACCTACCACTTAATTCTGATTGGCTGATTATAATGATGCTCCAGGATCAACGTAGATGTTAATCCAGGAACATGTCCTACTTGGTGAAATCAGATTGGCGAAAAGGGTCCATTGTGAAATATTATTTCAATCCATTTTCTATGTAAATATATTCAGTAACAAATACAATTTATAATACAAATTTAATTTCTATGATTAAACCCTGAGAAAAAAAATATATACACACATTTTCTTCCTTAAAATGTGTCTAGGCTCATCCCATTTACACTTTCATTTAAATAAAAATGTATGAAGCTTTAATTAATTTAAACATAAGACAATAAAAAGCACAACGGTTCATGATCCCTGCCAATCTTTAAAGTACTGCAAATAGTTTTGGATAAAAAAAAATCTAGATATCAGATCTGAGTCTTGTGTTTACAGCATCCTACTTTGAGAAGAGGTCATGTGATCACTCATGCACTGTAAAACATCCTCACGTGTACAATGGGCAGACATTTATGAGAGCTGCAGCATAAACATTGAAAAGGGTTCAGAGCTCTCTCTCAACTCAGATTTCAACCAGGAATGTTCAGAGGAGGTTGCGATAATGGATGGCGCTGATGTGAAGAAAACGGGAATTCTTGCAAGCCCTGTGTTTTGATCCTACAGTGAGTCACTAGCTGATTTCAATAAGGACTGAAGAGTGTGTGGTAATTTGGGATGAAATAGAAACGCAGTGACAGAGACTGCATGCAGAGAACAGGCTGCAAATGCAAGTGACGTGAGGATTTTATGCAAGCGTGTGGTTTGATTGGCAGGACAGTTTAGGGATTATTTGAATAAGTGTCATGCTCTCCTATTTGAGTTATCCCGTGCTGAGATTTGCCCCCTGTGTTGAGACATGCTGTGGTGCACAATTTTAGAATTCCTGTTTAGCATTTATGATGCATAGAACTGCAGCATTCGGTGATGAAGTGTGCTGTAGAACAAGGGTTCGCAAACTATTTTACATTAGGAGCCACTGAGGGAGGTCATAAATCCTAAAACACAGCAAAACCTTTCAGAGAGAAATAAAGAAATTAAGGCATTTGTTACAAATCAATATGCCCAGAACGTTTTTGCTGTTTAAAAAAAATATATATATTATAAAAAAAAGAAGTAATCATGATAATCAAACATAATTATGGCTGTGACGTTAGATGAGAAATGAGATATGGAAGCATATGAAAAAATCCACTGATTCAGTAAATTATACAATGATTATGAACTGCCACAGATTGTGTAGATTTGATCTTTTAAGTCACTTTTGGCCCACTTTATAGTGTCATCAACACTAATATGCTGAATTGCTGCTCTACTATGACTAAATTTTATTGGTGCTCAATTATTAATAAGTTTTAATTATTATTATCCATGTTTAATAAATTTTTTGCTAGATATTTTAGTAGAAAAACAATGATAAATTTTACTTTTCAGGATTCTTTGATGAATAGAACATTTAAAATGACAAAATTTATTTGGAATAATTTTTAAATACTTCTGAATTATTTTATGTGTAATTGATGAATGTTTTTGGGTGCTTTTTAATGATTTATATATATATATATATATATATATATATATATATATATATATATATATATATATATATATTTATATATATATATATTTATATATATATATATATATATATATATATATATATATATATATATATATATATATATATATATATATATATATATATATATATAAAAGCAATGCAACTGTTTCTTTCATTCTAAATCAGCATATTACAGTGAGGGTCATGTGACACTGAAGACTGGAGCCTGAAAGTTCAGTTTTGAATCACAAACACAAAATTAAATTACATTAAAAAAACACATGATAAAGTTATTTAAAAATGGAATATGTCACAGTATTACTGTTTTTATTGTGTTTTTGGTTAAATAAACACAGCCTTAAAGAACAAAAGATACTACCTTTAAAAACATGACTTGTATTTACATGACCATTTTACATGACCTTGATACACATTGAATTTTCAATACAACATAAAAACGATAAGCATATTGCATCTAACAATAATCTTTTTGATAACTAAATACAAAATATACTCCATATACACTGGGACTATTCATTCATTCATCTTCCTTCAGCTTCGTCTTATTTATCAGCAGGCCTGCCAACTCTTATGCATTCGGCATGAGAGTCACGCAATTGACCATATTCTCACACTCTCACGCTACACATCCATTTTCTCACGCACAAAAATCATCACGTGAATATTTTTTCTGTTATAATAAAGACGGTGTTAAAGACTTTTATCGTTTTATAAAGATGTTATTCTCTGTATGTGCAACCGATTCAACGCTGGTGAAAGCAATGCAATCAAAAACAAACTGACGCATGCGCGCAGAAAACATACCAGCGCGACTCTCGCACCGTCCCTGCTTGACGCTGATGCTCTGCTCGCGTTGCCGCTCCCGATATGAAACCCGGTTGTGAACATGCATGCCGAAAAAAATAGGCGCTGCTCATGCGTTGTGCAACAGGTGTAGTGCCGAGAAACGCACCCCTATTTAGGCTAGCTGCAAATAGCGCACCTCGTTGGAATAAGCTAGTTGAGTGATTCCCGCCCATCACCGTTTGATTGACAGAGACAACATAACTAAAGAGAGCGATAAATAGCAGTTTGAGTGGCGTTGCTTGTCAAGCGCATTGCATCCTGTTTTGACGCGATCGATTATGAACCCGGTTTGAATCCAGCGTCTGATGAACACGTTCTTCTTTTTTTCCCCCACTTCATATGAGATTTTGCCTACTCTTCACCATGAGGAAGACAGGTAGGAATCATTAATAAGTGTGTATATTATGGAAGACTCATAGAACTGGATTGGAGAGCTGTTATATCCAAATCATATGCATTATACAGTTGTAGAAGTTATACATTAAAAATACCCTTAAATATACATTTTAGTACTGTTTCTGTGAAAGACTGTAGACTAGAAATATATGTACTGTGTATCATTTATATGTACTGTGTATCATATATTAAAAATTCAGGCAATACATTATAGATTAATTTTATAAAAAAATATTTTATTAGCCTTATTTTTTAATTCAACTTTAGGGGTGCGGCCAGGTAAGAGGCATACAAGACATTGTGGCCTTATTTTTTAATTCAACTATAGGGGTGCAGCCAGATAGGGGGCCTACAAGACATTGTGCCCAGTGCCTCTGAATTCTTAATCCGGGCCTGCCTTTCATAGACTTGCATTGGGATTCTCAGTCTACATAAAAACCATAATTGATTATGACATGAAGGCCATAATTGACTAAAACGTAATCTGATTATTATCTTGATGGATAAAGCAAAAACAATAAGTGAAACACATTTTAACACGCACTAAGTTTCCAAAAACAAACCTGTTATCTTCTGTAAGGGAAGGGTTTACTCTCAGTGTCATAATGATGTTATTAAAAATGATCAATTTAAGTTGCACATTTTCGCAAGCAGGGAGTTTTGGAAATCGACAAAATTAAAGTTTAACTAATATGATGATGATTTTATTTTGACTAGCATATCTCCTGACAGAAAGGAGGGATGAAGTTAGGGAGTTTAGACTTAATAAACCTAATTTTTGGCCATAGGTCAGGTCTAAGACAACACACAAATTGTTTGTGTTCTATACAATCTGTAGAATTTCCTTCTAATTTAATATTCATTCATTCATTCATTTTCCTTTTGCTTAGTCTCTATTTCAGAGGTCGCCACAGCGGGATAAACTGCCAACTGTTCCGACATATGTTTTACGCAGCGGATGCCCTTCCAGCCGCAACCCAGTACTGGGAAACACCAATACACACTCATGCTCCAACTGATGCACTACAACCAATTTAGTTCATCAATTTCCCTATAGCACATGTGTCACTCGAACCAGTGACCTTCTTGCTGTGAGGCTACAGTGCTAACCACAGAGCCACTGCTGTCCTGAAATTAATATATTTACGCAAAAGATTTCTTAAATGATCTTAGCATATCACTTCAGTTGTATCTTTACATTGTTTTTCAGTTACATTTAGAATTGATTTTTTTTTCATTTATTTATTTATAATAGAATAATTGTATAATAGGAATGATACTCTAATTTGTAATAAATATTTTAAAAAGTATTTATTAAAATTATATATTTATCATTTTATATATTTATAAATAAACGGGGAGTGGCTTGGTTGTGGGGGGCATGGCTTGTGGATATGGGCGGGGCTTAAATTCTCACTCCAAGCTAAAGCCAAAAGTTGGCATCCCTGTTATTAGGGAACCACTAACTATTCCGGCATATGTTAAACACAGCGGATGCCATTCCAGCCGCAACCCAGTATTGGGAAACACCAGGGCTTGACATTTTCACTAGCCACAATTTTGTTGTTGGGGAAATATATTTTATATGCAAAAATTTGACTTTGGTATGCTAAAATTAGTTGATTAAAATTTTGTGTTATTTCTACATGCCTCCTCGTTCATTTAACTTTTTGTGTGTGACCTTGCTCAATGTGCATGAGCACATTGAGGACTTTTCAGGGGTCAACACTATAAGGATTTACACATTTTTTCTATGGCCACACCAAACTAATTATTTCTAATTATTTCTCACCAAACTAATTATTTCACAAATTCTAAATAATGTGTCAAAATATAGCTGTATACATGTGCCTTTTATTCAACAAAAATCGCCAGTTAACTTTACATAAAACATATTACAGCAATGTAATTATAAAGGATAATAATTAAACCATTTTAACAAAAATAACTGTAAGAAAGCATGTGAAAAACATTTTGTGTGTGATAATGAAAGAATGATTGCAACCACGTTGTTAATGTTAGGCATATTAATAATCTGTCCAAAGAATGGTTAAAGCAAAAGCGGCAACCACTCCTGCTTACAAAAAATCTCAAGCCCTGATTTAAAAAACAGGACGACTGTTGGTAAATAAGAATCGCTTTTTCAATCTATTCCAAAGAGAACCCACCCGAGTTGGCGGGTGTTAATGCCAAGCCATGGGAAACACCCATACACACACTCACATTCACATGCACTCATACACTATGGCCAATTTAGTTAATCCAATTCACTTATAGCGCATGTCCTTGGATTGTGGGGAAAAATGGAGCACCCGGAGGAAATCCACACTAACACAGAACATGCAAACTCCACACAGAAATTCCAACTGACTGACATGAACCAACTGACAAGAACCATCGGCCTTCTTGCAGTGAGGTGACAGTGCTAACCACTGACCCACCGTGCCACACACTGGGACCATTTTATTATTTTATTAACGCTGTGATGTGCATACATTTTGAAATTGCGCATAAAAAACATGTGCATACCTGAGTAGGATAAACTATTTGATAAGAAAAGATGGAAACACTTTTACCAAAGAAATTCCAGTATGCCCATGATCATGTGATTTTGTTTTAAGAGATCATGTGATGATAAAAATGTCTGCGAATATTTATTTTATTTTCATGTCATATAGCATTACTCTAGTTATGTCTACTTTTTAAATTTTATTTTACTGTATAACAATGAGTGTGGTAAGCTACAAATAAAGATTAACACAATATATATATATATTTTTTTTTTACTTGATTGCTTTAATAATAATGCTTTGTTACTGAACTTGCAGTTCAGTAAGTGAGTCAAATGCTGATTCATTAGCTAACATAGATCGAGAGAGGATTTGTCAGACTGATTCAAACTCCTGAGTTACAGAGTTACAGAACAATCCATTCATTCACTCTTGCAAAACTCTTGTTATGTGAATTGCTCTAGACATATCAAGAAAAATGGGTTATGAAACATCAATACACAACATCAGAAATATTCCAAGTTATGCTCAACGACGAACCTTTCATTATCTGGTATGAATAAACACAAGCTGTGCCACATATATTTCTCATCTGATTGTGAAACACTAAGGTAAGGTGGAACGTTGGCCACGTGCAGCGTTTTGTTGCACGTTTAATTTTGAGTGGTGCAGGTAAGTGATATGCAGTGTATTGTTGAGCTGTGTTGTGCTGTGCCGTCTTAGTTTAAGCTGCTCGGAGGGAGCTGTCAGTCAGTTCTGTACACGGCTCAGCAGCTCACAGGCATGGGGCATATCATTCAGCCTTACAGAGAGAGGAGAGAGACAGAAAGAGGGACACTAACAGTTTCCTGTGGGAGCAGAGCAGTTCACTTCCAGCCTTACACTGGTAGAATACCAATTCATTCATCAAAGACTCAAACCATACACACACACACACACACACACACACACACGCACACACACACACACAACAACAAACCTTTCATTTGGCCATGTACTGTACAAAGCTGTTTCAAAGGCTGAGCATACACTCTTAAAAATAATGGTTCTTTATGGGGACCAATGTTTTCACGAAGGACCTTTAAATCCACAGAAAAGCGTTGATTAAAATTATAAACCTATTCAAATTGTGTAAAATATTATTACATTTATTTATTAAGACCAAAAAAAAGTTTTTAATATTAACAAACAAACAAAAAAAAAAAAAGTTTGATGAACCTGAAATGGTTCCCTTTTGAACAATTTATTATTATATGTTGTACATTAAATATAAAGGTTCCAAAGAGTGGATATTTAAAAAACAAACAGTTCTTAAAGATCCCATAAAGTGCTTTGAAATGTTTAGTTTTATTTGATGTGTGATGTAATTTCAACTCAAACCTAAAGAAAGGGCGGGCATATTGTAGTTACTCCCCTTTTTAACAAACAGCCAATATTGTTTTGTTTTTAACATACCTCTGCCAATGAGAGGGGTTGAGATCAACAACAAATAATGAATTAAAAAGCTAATGAAAAGTATCTTTAAAGGTGCAGTATGTAAGTTCGACACCCAGTGGTTGAACTATAGGTTTTGCATTCCTGGATCAAAACAAATGCAATCGAATGTTGCCAGATTGAAGACCAATAGGAGCGAGTCTCGAGCCTAAAGGCTGATTTAAACCGTGTTCTAAATAAAAGCAACAGCACATGACAGAAGAATATTTTTCATATTAAAAGAAGTTTTTGTTCTAACCAACACCTGAAATTAGCTACGTTTCCATCCACCTATTATGCTCCTTTTGGATATGCGCATAAAAACGGTTAATGGAAACGCTGTGATGTGCATACATTTTGAAATTGCGCATAAAAACATGCGCATACCTGAGTAGGATAAACTATTCGATAAGAAAAGATGGAAACACTTTTACCAAAGAAATTCCATTATGCGCATGGTCATGTGATTTTGTTTTAAGAGATCATGTGAGGATAAAAATGTCTGCGAATGGATAAACCAGCAGGCTGAGCTTGTTTTGGTCATTCTAAAACGCCGAAAACATTTCAGTATTAGTGTTATTATATTATTAATGACCTCCAGAACTGTCAAGATTGTCTGTGCTCCATGTCACACGCCTTCAAACGCCACTGCGTGCCAATCCATTTATTAAATTAAGAAAAGATTGACGCAGCTTCTCCTACCGCAGCAAATTCCTTTTTTTACTGTAGATATTTGGTGCCAGATGATCAGGAAGTGGCGATTTTGTTCGAATAAATAAATGAATGAAATGCACTGTTTTCCACCAAGGCAACTCAGGGTGCTGAAATATAATTGGCTAAAGTGGCATTGGGCAGGTTAAAGGGACCTAAACAAAGACAGACGTTCCGTTCAAAGCAGAATATCTGACTTGATCTTTTTTTTTCAGACATAACAAGATTGTTCACTTAGCATGGTTCTTAAATATCTGCAAACATAATATGGTATTTTTATGCTTCAGAAGAGTCAAAATCCTACACACAGCACTTTTAAGTGTGTGAGTAATCTCAGATACTAGAGAGCAGGGGTTACCAATCTCAGTTATGGAGGGCTGGTGTTCCTGCAGAGTTTACCTTCAACTTGCGTCAACACACCTGCCTGGAAGGTTCAAGTACAACTACTGTTGTAAGACCTTGATTAGCTTGTTCAGGTGTGTTTTATTAAAGTTAGAGCTGGACTCTGCAAAACTGGCCCTCCAGTAACATGTTTGGTGACCTCTGCTACAGAGCAAGTGATTGCTCAGAAGATTTGATGAGAAACTGAAGAATAAATTAAAAGGCGGAGTAAGAAAAAAGGTGGACGTTTCAAACTGCAAGATTTGTATGTTCATATCTTCTAAATGCAAATGTTGTCACTCTTTTGAAGTGCACTATCTTACAGATTTCCTTGGGACTAACATACTGATACTAACATCTTAAAAAAATTATTTATATCTCAAGGGAACTTTAAAAGAATGATGTTTTCTTGGTGTAAAAAGCCTTTCTAAAGACACATTTGTCACTGTAAAGAATATTTTCAAGGTTCTTCATGGAACCATCAATGCCGGTGAAGTATGTTTATTTTAAAAATGTACATTCTCTTTTCTCTTGCGGCGCTTTGTACCCAAACACAGTGATTCAAATGACAAATGAATTCCTATGGACGTCTAATTTGACAGACTGCAAATACAAGCTTATTTTTTTGCCCCCAAACCAAGAAACTCCCACTAAAAATGGCAATGCTCTTTTTTTTTTAAATCTTGCATCTTGTCTTCCTTTTTCATGGACAGAAATAGAATAAAATGGCTTGGAGGGAAACGAAAGGCATCCTCCTGTTGGAATACCACACAAGCTCCGCCTGTAAGCTTGGGCTTTGCATGAAATGAGCATTGATAAATTTAGCAGACTTACGTAACCCATTCCTTCCTCAAATTCAAACTGATGAGGCAGGGAAAGATATTTATTTCATTCTACACAGCCTCTATGCTAATGAATAGTGGAGAGGCTTTGAATGTGTCACACTGTGCTGGCTAAGTGACAGGCGGAGAGAGGTTGGGATTGGACTTGGCTAAGCTCAGATCCACATGCTGTCTCTGTGATGAACAGGACTACCTGCAGAGGGTCTGCCGCTCGTCTGTGGAAATAAATAAATAAATAAATCCATATGAAAAGATCTTACATGCTGGGCTGAGATCTGCATTCACTGTTTCGGCTACAAACATTTTGCCTCTGTGAAATGCTGAGTTCTGACTCCGTCTGGAATTCTGGAGTGTGAAAGTGATTCGGCGACGTGCGAGGTAACAGCGCGCATGCGAAAATGTCGCCTGAACATCTGTTTATTGTCTCGCAATCGTAGAGATTTGTAAACGGCAGCGTTAACATCCTAATTCTAGCTAATGGCTGCTTGAAAACGATTCCTCGGGTGAAGCCAGGAAAAGCAGGGTTAGCCGAGCTCTGTATTCTGCAGCTACATCTATTTCTTATTGGCAACGTGCCTAAAAATGTTTACAAGCCATCGCGGCTGTAAATCCCTCTAAAACATCCATCCTGTGGCTACTCACCCGGAGCCGCTCCAGGGTCTGCTTATCTTATGAATGTGTACAAGGTGTGTGTGCATAACTCACCCTCTCTACTGCCATCACTCCCAGAAACAGAATATGTGATCTTAATGTGCTCTTCAGCTATTCTGTCACACTGCCTGCGCTGGCTCATATATCTAGAATTTAGCAATGTAAGAGCAGTTGACTTGTGGTGATAAAGTGTGCCTGTGTTATCACGAGCCAGAGGAATAATAACTGTAATATATTGTACAGCAGCCCTGCTTTTAATGTGTTTTAGGAGAATAAACTATGCTATCGGCTGGCAATAATGCAGTCCGGTACTCTTGAACATCTTGATAATTGCACAAACAGCGAATTGCAGAAAACAAAAAAGCAAGACAAAGATGCATTGTAATTAGACAGTAGGGCTGCACAATATATTGTTTCAGCATCGATATCGCAACGTGATCATTCGCAAGTCACACCGCAGGATATATGCAACGTTGAGTTTGTTTTCAATTTGCATGTGTTTTTGATGCCAGTGATTGTATGATTTTTAAAAGTATTCAGGTATAAGAAATTGAACTATTTGTGACCTTAACTACGATTTATTTTATTGATTTTATTTTTATTTTCATCATTCAGTTACTGTACTTCAATACTGTTAGACTTGAAACACTTGACTGCATTTATAGATTGTTATAAGAAAATACTCACAACACATGCAAATACAAAAATGCACTGTAAATAGCACGAACCACAAGGAAAATGTGTTATTTATGTGGTATTTATCTTTAAGAAATCACTGAAGGCAATGATATTTACATGTTATCGTAACGATAAAATGTGGCAATCAGATCGTAACTGTACTGTGTATTTACACCATGGCCATATTTATCTAAACACACACGAAAACAACATTAACATTATACCAGACACTGTAAAAAGGTCATTCCCAGTCACCGTTAAAGTATGCTGTGGGATTACTTTACTGGAGTTATTATTATGGATTATAGATAGCGAGATTTAGCGGGGTTTTTAATTCTTTAAGCGTGACGGTAAATCATATTGAATGTATTAAAACATATGCTTGTTTGTTGTAAAAATTTGTAATAATGACAAAGAAATACTAATTTGTGGATCTCCTTACTTCCATGTGCAGCCATGTTGTGGTTGTAGCTGGTGTATTCTGGGAAATTTTCTTACCCCTTGGTTTCGTGTGTGGTCCTGAAAAATCTCCATGTCAAGGGCTATCTAGCCCCTCCCCTCAGCCCTACACCTTCAAGCTAAAGAGAATTGGGATAAGGGGAAGGGCTAAGGGGTAGAATTGGAATTGGGCCTAAGTAATCTGGTGAAATTGTATTCATATCGCAATGTATAGCGCAAAAAAAAAAAAAAAAAAAAAAAAAAATATATATATATATATATATATATATATATATATATATATATATATATATATATATATATATATATATATATATATATATATATATATATATATATATATATATTACTATGTAAACTTTTTCTAATATTGTGAAGTCTTATTAGACAGTGTTGTATGTGTGTTCATATATCTTAATTCGGGTTACAAATCCTGGGAATCATCAAAGGTGGAAACTTTCTATGGGAATTAATGAGAAAAAAATGAGAATTAACAAGAATATACTGAAATTAATTGGAAAAAACAAGGAATTTACAAATCTGCAGATTAATATATAACATGGAACATAGTTAAAAATTATTTGAAAATCATGCAGCATTTATTTAAATTTGATGCAATTTCAATTCAATTTCTAGATCCTGTCTAGGGTTGCACAATATATCATTTCAGCATCGATCTCGCAATATGCACATGGTTGTGTCACATCGCAAAACATATGCAATGTCTAGTCTGAATTACAGTTGACCAGGAGCCAGGAGCTGTATTTATTTGTATTATGCAAAAAAAACATTTCTTATTTAGAATTTTTGTCTTGTTTCTATTCCAAATATCTACATGTCAAAGTGAAGACAAGATTATTTCACTCACCCCATTGGCAGAAAATTTCCTTAAAACAAGTAAACTCCTAATTTTCACTTATTTCTTCTGATGGTGAAAACTAACCAATACTTTTACTTGGTCTAATTTTTTTTTTTTTTTTTTGATATTTGGACTATATAGCTTTTTTTTGCATTGTGAAAATACCTGAATATTGTTAGACTGCCCAGAAAACCATCAAACGTTGCTATTCAAACTGTCTTGTGAAACTGTATTCATATCGCAATATCTTTTGCAGAAAAATAAAATATCGCAATATCAGAATTTTCCAATATCGTGCAGCCCTAACCCCTGCACATTTCTATCCTCACATGCACTCAAGGAAGGTTATTCCCCAGTCTTCCAGTTCTGACTACCACAGCAATAATGGAGCGATATTTTTGCAATTGAGTCCGAATGTTACTTCCAATGGGCGACGCAGTGGAGCAGTAGTGCTGTCACCTCACAGCAAGAAGGTCGCTGGTTCGAGCCTCGAATGGGTCAGTTGGCATTTCTGTGTGGAGTTTGCATGTTCTCCCAGCGTTCGCGTGGGTTTCCTCCGGGTGCTCAGGTTTCCCCCACACTCCAAAGACATGTGGTACAGGTGAATTGGGTAGGCTAAATTGTCCGTAGTGTATGTGTGTGAGTGGATGTTTCCCAGAGATGGAAAGGGTGGAAGGGCATCCGCTGTGTAAAACAAATGCAGGATAAGTTGGCGGTTCATTCCGCTGTGGTGACCCCAGATTAATAAAGGCACTAAGCCGACAAGAAAATGAATGAATGAATGTTTCTTCCAATTTGGTAAGTTTTGATGTTACTTGGGAAAATAGCAATGGTGACATCTAACAAATGCCAGATTGTGTTTACTGTATCTAGCTCTGTTTACCATTCAACAAATATTACAACTGTATTCTATTCTAGTTAGTTTCATTAGTTTGCATGCATGCAATAAAAAAAAAACATGCATATACACTTGAAGTCAAAATTATTAGCCCTCCTGTGAATTTTCCGCAGTATTTCCTATAATATTTTTTCATCTGGAGAAAATTTTGTTTGTTTTATTTCAGCTAGAATGATAGCATAAAAAAAATTTAAAAACATTTTGAGGTCAATATTATTAGCCCTCTTAAGCAATATTTTTTTCTGATTGTCTACAGAACAAACCATCAACATGAAATGATTTGCCTAATACCCTAACTTGCCTAATTAACCTACACTAAAAAAAGTGTTGCATGCAAAACTGTTGCAAACAATTTATTTGTGTTGAATTTAAACAAACAAATTAAGTTGAATAATGTTCAACTTAATTTGTTTGTTTAAATTGAGCCCAAATAAATTGTTTACAACCACTTAACGTAAAAAAATTGAGTAAATCCAAGGAATCATCTTTGAATAATTTTTTTCAGTGTAGCTAACTCTTTAAGTGGCACTTTAAGCTGAATAGTAGTATCTTGAAAAATATCTAGTAATCTAGTCATTATGACAAAGATAAAAGAAATCAGGGATTAGAAATGAGAACTATTATGTTAAGAAATGTGCTGAAAAAAGTCTTTCCGTTATACAGAAATTAGGGATAAAATACACAAGGGGGCTAATTGAGGAGGGCTAATAATTCTGACTTCAACTGTATATCAATATATCTTGATGAATCAAAAAGTAGCTAACTACAGAGAATGAAAGAACACAATACAAACACTCTGTGAATCAACACTGTGTCATTATTCTGAACTTTTCTTTATACCTACACTCTTGCTTTATAAACTTTCAGCTTACTCAGAACTCTTTACTCCACACCAAGGAAAGTGATAGCATCACTGTCTTTGCATGAACTCCCTCAGAGAACGCATTGTGTTGCATTGAGTGTTCAACCTTTAGGTGTCTTATCAAACTGACAGTGCTGAAAGAAGCTCTGCTGCCGCCACCTCACTGCTGGACTGCTTTCATATTTCCACACAGCAGACAGATTGTTTGGCCAAAAAATCATGTCACAAATGACGCGCTCTGCTTACGACACCTGCATGACATAATATTTCTATTATTTTATTTCTATATTCATTGATTTTTTTTTTTTTACAATTTAGACTTAAAGGTTTGTGAATTTTGTGAATATGTTAATCAGTTGGTATTTCTGAAAACACTGCAGAATAATATGTGGTATATAATTAGGCAAATCATATATAAACATAATCCTTGGACAAAAAACCCTTTACAGTATGGATAAGAATAAAACTGTAAAGTTTAGGGTCTGTACGTGCTGCTGAAGTCTAGACTGACCAATCTGTATCTTAACACCCTTTAAATATTTGACTTGAACTAGAATCTAAAAGACACAAAATGATAAAGTGTCACAAAAATACTTAAACATGTCATTTGAATTCTTTCTTGATATTACACTTAAAAAATATTTAAAAAGCCAAAACGCCCAGCAAATCTCAAAATTGGCATATACTAAAAAAAAAGTGTCTTGTTGCAGTGTTTCGCCTCATTGAGTGGCCTTGCAGTTTCCGCTTCTTTTTTTCTGTCTAGCTTTTTTTCTTCCTACTTTGTGTGGTGTGTCTGAATCAGAAGAGCGGCAGACCCTGACAAAAGTTAAGGTGCATCTGATGCTTCAAATTCGAGGCATAACAAAGCCAAAGTTACACTGCCCTCACAGGGCAGAGACTAAGAAAACTACTGTAGGAACAGATCAGATTAAAATGAATTCAGATCAAGATAAAGGCTTGAACCAAATATATATATATATATATATATATATATATATATATATATATATATATATATATATATATATATAAAGCAGAAAAGTACATAGTATAAAGCCTAGAGATATAATGCTATGAAAATTTCATAGTGACCAAAATTACCACAGATATCAATATTATCATGGGTTTGTTAAAATGACTTGAAAATGTTCAAAGTATACGTCACAAACACTTAAGCATTCCACCAAGTTTTGGTGATGTGAAAATTAACAAAAAAACGAATCAAATTTGCAGCTGTATACAACTTTGTGCTAATACAACATAAACGTGGATCTCTGCACTTTTATAGCAATTTATTTGCTCATGTTTGTATTGTTTTGTGTACTTAATTTGAGCTTTTATGATTTTTCATTCCAGCTTTTTTCTTTTACTTGCACTTGTAAAGCTACCTTACATGCTCCATGTTTACCATGTCTTTTTTCACAAAACTGCTGTATAAAACCCAAAAAGCGCTGTGAAATTTGACCAAAATATCTTATTGTCATCTTTCTTACTGAATTTGATTTGCATTTAAATATTGTGAAGTCAAACTTATAAATTATCCTCACACTTCAAATAGCACAATTAGGCATGCCATTATAAGATTCTGACGGTATGATGAATTAAAATATCACAGTTTCACTGTACCACGGTATTGTGATCATTGCTCTAAAATATGTTCTTTTTAAATTATAAATATTTTGGAACAGTAAAAATGTCAGGCTAAATAATTAAATAAATCATTGACTTCTGCTATTTTTATTCATTTCAAAAACACAGATTACTTTATAACTTTAAAAGTGATCTTTGGATATCTTTCTTTTTTTGGACACTGTTTAGGTCTATAGCAAGCAGGGATGTTGGTGCATTAGCGATTAGTTTTTCAAATGTTTGCAGAATCGTGGGCTGACCACTAGCTTTTGACATGGAAGGTCCTTTTCTGCTAAAAATACTGTTGCCCTAAAAAACTAAATTAAATATTCGTTAAAAAAACATACATATACCTTAGGAACGATATTACAGAACATTTTCCTTCAACACAAAACCTGGACTTTTCCAAACCACAGTAAACCTTTAAACGGTTCTCATCCCATGCCTAAGTAAAACGCACTTTAACAGTATATATGAATATATATTTATTAACAGTCTATCGAAATGTTACAAGATTTACAGTGAGTTTTCAAAATCACAACAATCAATCACTGTTTGAATGAAAATGAAAATTTTAAACGGTAATACTGTCAGAAATTGTACTGTGGTTTACTAATAATTTAAAAACAATAATACAACCAACTGTGTGCTTACATTGACAATGTAATTATTGTACTATCTTAGCTGATTTCATTTTCATTGCTGACCTTCATTTTCTTGCTTTTTTCTTCTCTAAATAACGTAATTTCATCTGAACTAAATCAGCCCCAATAAGTAAAGACTAAACTCCTAAGCGCTCATTTAAAAATAAAGGAGAACCTGATATGTGGCACTTGAGAAGTCACTGTAATCTCTTGTAAGTGCCTCACAGGGCAGCGGTCATGAACCAGCATGACTGTACATGGATACAATCATTCAATCTGTCCTCAGTCTCACACACTCTCTACTTCAATGCGAAACGCTTCATGATTCAGTAGCGGCGTGAGACTGTTACTTGGCACCAGTCACCAGGACTGTAAACTCGGCAGGGCCAAACAAGACAGAGGGGCCCTGCGAGCTCTGGCTCTGAGCTTCCTCGTACCCAGTGGTCTTCCCTCAGGAAGCTGCCAGGACAACGCAAAGATGCCAGAGGCTCCAGCAAGAACACTGAGGTTTCACCATCATGACACACGAGAAGATCTAACAGCATTTCACATTCTACATTGTAAACTCTGTAAGGCTTTTGAATGAATTCTCTTATAGAGGGCTCCATTTATTTAATCATAAATAAAGATTAAACAATATTGTTGTGAACTCTTATTACATTTTTTCATATTTTATATTTTACTTTTTCACTAAATCATTTTTAAAATATTAATGTCAATAATAAGATTTCATTACTTCAGAATCCTTCAGAAAATAATATGATCAATAATGTAGAAATTAGTTATGCTGCTTAGTATTTGTGTCAACCATGAAGCTCTGTCTAAAACTAAAACTATAAACATAAAATAAATTGTAATATTTAAATGATAACTGAAATAAAAAAAAAAACTAGCATAAAAAATGAATAAATATTAAAGCTACATAGACATACAGTATTTTTAAAGATTACAAAATCAAAACAACAACATACATAAGCAGATTAAAGCAGATTATAAATTAATCTGGCTGATTATAAATTAAAATAAAAAATACTTAAAAAATTAAAGTTACTGAAAGATTAGATAACACTGAAACAAATAACATTGAAACTGCAGGAACATTTTGAATGTCTTTACTGTCAGTTTGGACTAAATTAAAGCATCCTTACTATTAAAAAATAATCTATTTATATAATATAAAATAACTTATATAATCACTTCTGTGTTTAATTTGAATATGTAGAGTTGCAAAGCTTGTTTTAATAATGAAATGTAAATAATTCATGATTTTGTCACAACGTTTTAGGTCTAGAATTGTACTGCCTTTCTAATATGACAATTTTCAGCTACACCAAATGCTCCTTTTCTAGGTTTTAAACATCCTAAAATGTTTCAATGCTATCATGCAATTTTTTTTTATTTGGATGTCCCCAGAAAGATTCAGATCAAATTACCTGACAGGCCACAATGCTCATATTTTAAAAAGACAAGCTGTTTTTATGCAAATGAACTGATGCTCCCCACCCATTTATAGAAGGCAGAGCCTTTACACCCAGTGTAAGACAAAACATCTGTTTGGTTTAAATCACAAATACCACTGCAGTTTTGCATCAAGGTTTGTTATCTGTAAAAATATCTTAATTAACAGTTTACATTTATTTATTTATTTATTTATTTATTTATTTATTTATTTATTTATTTATTTAGTGTTTTCTATTTATTTATTGTTGTGAATTGCATTATAGGACCTTGATTTCTGCTCTGTTGACCTTTGATGTTGAAAAATCAATGCTAGGTTCAACAAAGTGACTTTTATTGATATTTTAGTAGTTTGAAATAAAATAATGTATAAGAAGTAATATATACTGTAGATAAATAAGTCTGTAAAAGAACAGAAAATGTACTGGCAGTATATTACAAGGTTTTTGATAAATACAACACCAACCCAGACAATATATCACTTTAAACTTTCAAAGTTTAAAAAGTTGTTAGAAGAAAGATTAGGCCCCATAATGCAATTCAAAAGCATAAATGGGTAAAGTCTAGGTAGGATACAGCTGCGGATATGCAAATCAATATAGCATAATTTTTGTGACACTGTATAACCATAATTAATATTTTTACAGTACTGTGACAGTACTGTGTACTGTTTAGGGTTGGGGTAGGGGTAAACATTTAAAAAAATACAATTTATTGGGTAATTTAATGATTAACATAAAAATACTCTGTACATCTACTGTTTTTAATTACTGTGATGCTAGGGTTTAGGGTTGGGGTAGAGGTAGAGGTTCATAAAATACAATTAATGGGAAATTAAATAAATAATATAATCAATTCTCGTTAACTTCCGGCAGCAAACGTATCCGATCAGGCATTCATCAATCATTTTCTTTTCAGCTTAGTCCCACATCGAATTGAACCGCCAACTTATCCAGCATGTTTTATCCAGCAGATGCCCTTCCAGCTGCAACCAATCACTGGGAAACACCCACACACAGTCATTCACACACATACATTACGGAAAATTTAGCTTTCCCAATTCAACATGCAAACTCCACACAGAAATGTCAACTGACCCACCCGAGGCTCGAACCAGCAACCTTCTTGCTGTGAGGCGACAGCACCCACTGTGCCGCCCATCTGATCAAGCAACAAACGAATAAGTGGGGATAAAAAAAATTTAAAATAAAAACATGAATCACAAAACATGGAAAACTGCTAATTTACAGAAATTTTCTTAAGTGTACATTTGCACAAAACTCCTGATAAACTCTTTTCCAAGCGCACACATTCAAAGCACGGCATGGACAGACGGCACATCATGTATATGTTAACTTTAAGTTCTCTTTAGTTCTTACCGCATATACCCTGTTAGATACACACAAGCTTATATAAAAACCACAAATTTCACAAACACACACAGTCACGTCTGTGATTGTAAACAGCTCTGAAACAAATCACATGTATACAGTATATGATCTGTCTATTAAAATGACAGCAGCGTAATACAGAGTCCCCACTGGTGTCTATACTGCTAATATGAATCAAACTACAAAAGAAAAATAGAAAATCACTCACTGTTAATGACTCAACAATGTCATTGGCATCATGAAATCAATGATTCTTACTGATTTATGCTAATGGATCAGATCATTGATGTTTACTATTGTACACTGGCTTTTATTATACACACTATGGACACACATCAGTCAATGCAACAGTATAAGTGAATGCTGAATAATATGTCTTTTAAAAGGCAAAATTATCTTTACTTGTCAATTTGTTGTTGTTTTTTTAAAGTCCAGGGTTTCCAGCAGACAGTAAACAGGAAGTGGTGTCCTGACATTGAACTGGGTGGCAAAGGACAGACTCTCCCTTGCTGCAAACAGATGGCACATTTGTCCTTAGAGCTGCTTCTCACATATTTATAATTAACCCATCTTAAAAAAGAAAGCACAAGCAGCACCTTTTGCACAATGTTTGTTTTAATAGAGGGTGTGTGTAAGTGTGTGTGTGTCTACTCTTTGTCCAAGGTCTCCTCTGGATGATGTTACGCTGTCATTGCATCACATCTGGGCAAAATTTATCTGATGTGCCTCCAGTGAATCATTAAAGAGTGTCGAGAAACCCCTCTGCAATGTCTTGACTTTCAAACATAATGCTTGTCATTTAGTGGAGTTGGCTTTGCTTTAGCCATCTTGGCTCAATCAAAACAGCTCTAATTGTATTGTAAAATCACGGGCTGGATTTAAGAGCACAGTATTAATGTACTAATGGACTTTTTCTCTAAATATAATGCAGCAGCCCAAAAGCTAAAAGGTTCATTTTTACCATGTTTGTTACTTGGCCTTTTTGCAGAAACACTGCCAGTGTCGCTGCTCTTGGTGATAAACTGATCCCCATCAGCCGTCTGAATCAAAGCACATTTAAATCCAGGCCACATCTCAGCCAGAGTCCGCATAAAAGCCAGCAGCTCAGTCTTACCTGCATCAGACACAGTGAAGTGACACATGTTTCCCGCTTGGCCTTTTGCATACAGCAGCCATAATCTCTGAGTGGATCACCGGTTAAGGGCTAATAAAGGCCTCATCAAATCACTTCACAGGCTAGTTCACTCCAAAGTGAATATTGTGCCATCATTAACTTAACCTCATGGGATTTACGACAAAAAAATGTTGTCCATGTGACTCAATCGTACAATTCTAAGTCATAGAAATGCATATTTACTTGCAAAATACAATTATATGATGTGATGTTTGATTAATTTCTTGTAATGTAATGTCATTTCATATATATATATATGCAAATAATTAACAAATATAATTGAAAAATTTTAATAGCTCGAGTGCACAACAAACAGAAACGTAAATGTTGAAATATTCTTATTTTACACTAACATTTAAACGTTTGGGATATTTTTTTCATTTTTTTTTTATTTACTCATGCAGGATTAATTAAACTGAAAACAGAAAATATATTTCAAGAGTTCACGCTTAGATATTGCTTGACATTATTAGCAGGTTTGGCATGCTGTCCGGGGAGAGAATCCTGAGCTTGGAAATAATTCAAGTCCAGACGTCCGTTCTTCGTACGCTTAAATGATCTAAGATGATTTGACAGACCCTGGATTTAATCTTGGTAACTGATCTCTGGCTAATTTGGTTCTTCAAACAAGTTCGCAAATCAGATTAAAATGTCTGGATGAACTGATCTGAGATCGCTGCATGTTGTGTATGCAACGATTGGCTGACTGTCATCATGACATCATCTAATTAATATTCAATTATCCATGAATTACATAAAATTCTAAGAAAACGGTTTGTTAAATACGATACGCAATAACTTTTCAACTTTTTTGTAGGCTACAGGCTTTACACTTTCATCTGTCAAGAGTATTTAACAATTCATTTAGTTTTACAGCTACAGCGGGTTTTCTTTATTATAGTAGCCGGTTTCTTAATCGGTGTAAAGAATAACTGGATGTTTAAAATAATTTTGCATCACAAAAACATTTTGATGTTGGTAAAGGTGTCTGCAACTTTTGTAAAGCATCAAATCACCCTCATATTAGCTGTCAAAACATGTCCATGACTGCATAAATGTATTATTCAAAAAAGTTGAATATTGTGCATGTCTATTATCAAACAAAAATTGTACTAATGCGATTGTAGACGTTTGTATTTAAAAAGTTTATATCAATAAATTTTCTCTTTGAACCACCAGTAGGTGACAGTCTTTGTATTTTATTTCAGACTGCAGATTTTTTATTAATTTATTAATTACGTTTTATTAATATATATTTTCAAACTGATATATATACACACATCAAATCGTCAATAACCAAATCCAGCTAACTGAGTAATTCACGTACGAAGAACGAACCCCAGAGCTTACTCCTGGTCAATAAGCATATTAGGGGGTCTGAGATCAGATTGGTCTCGAGAGCTCCCAGGAGGAAAAGGAGGAGATGGAGTGGAAGGGGGGATTCTTCTAAAATGAAGAAAAGGTAGTAGGGCAAAATCTGTCTGTTTAGTGTAAACTTGAATCAATCTAATTAGATCATTGCTGATTACAGATGAGAGACAGCTGCGATCAATTAGCTCCTCTTGAAATTTGTTTGTAAAACTTCACTTAGAATGTTACAAAAGATTTCTGTAAGTACTGCTCTTTTAGATTTTCATTCATAAAGATTCCTAAAAAATGTGGCATGGTTTCTACAACAATATCAAGCAGTAAAACCATTTTAAAAAACGATGGTGATAACAAACGTTTCTTGATCCACGTATTAGAATGATTTTGATTAGAAAGATCGAGCAACACTGAAGACTGCAGTAATGGCTAATGAAAATTCTGCCTCCCCACCACAGGAATAAATGTTAATAAATATATTAGAATATAAAATGCTTTTTATAATTGTAATCTCATTTCGAAATATTACAATTTTTGTTGTATTTTTGACTAAATAAGCACTGTGAATACAAGACACGTACATGAATACAGACACTCTCAAAAAAATAAATGAATGAAGAAATATAAATGAATGTAAAAATTAGATATCACAATTAAAAATATAATATAATATAATATAATATAATATAATATAATATAATATAATATAATATAATATAATATAATATAATATAGTCACGATGGCGCAGTGTGAAGCATGATTGCCTTACAGCAAGAAGGTTGCTGGTTCGAGCCCCAGCTGGGTCAGCTGGCATTTGTGTGTGGAGTTTGCATGTTCTCCCTGTGTTGGCGTGGGTTTCCTCCAGGTGCACCAGTTTCCCCCACAGTCCAAAGACATGTGGTATACAGTAGGTAAATTGAATAAGCTTAATTGGCCGTAGTGTATGTGTGTGAATGAGAGTATATGGGTGTTTCCCAGTGGTGGGTTGCAGCTAGAAAGGCATCCACTGCGCAAAACATAAGTTGTATAAGTTGGTGGTTCATTCCACTGTGGCGAACCCTGATTAATAAAGGGACTAAGCCGAAAAGAAAATGAATAAATGAATAATATAATATAACACCAACTGGATTTAAGAGTAAGAGCCTTCTGTTGGATAATTACTGCATGGATGATTATGTTTTAGCTGGTAACAAGTTATTTAACCCCAACTGATGAAGAGAGACGCTTCTCATTTCTTTAACAACCATGTGAGAAGACACATATCCTGTGGTTGTGAAAAGATGTTCATCTATTTCAAAGGGGTCAAATTATTGGCATGAATCAAGGGAGATTGCTGAAAGTACTAAAATTGGATTAAGAACTATCTAACACATTATTAAAAAGTGGAAGAATCATGGGGAACCATTATGTTTGAGGAAGTATTAAAAAAATGTCAAGCTCAATCGAATCATAAAAAAACAGTAAATCTTGTCTCGCTATGTTTTTTAGGGAAAATAAAGGGAAAGTTATTGGGACTAAACAGCTGTGTAGCCTTAAAAAGATTAGACTATGGAGCAATGGTAGAAGGTTGTGTGGTCTGATGAGTCCAGATTTGCAGAGAAATGGGCACATAAGAATAGGAAGAGAAGCAGATAAAGTGATGCATCCATCATATAGTGCTTATCGTGCAAGCCTGTGGGGCCAGTGCTGTGATTTGGGGATGCTGGAGTTGGTCAGGTCTGTAGGTTCTACAAAGTGTCCAAAGAATGAGGTCTGCTGACCTGAATATACTGAATGACCAAGTTAATCCATTAATAGCATTTTTTCTTTTCAGATTCCAAGATGACAGTGAAGCCTTGGTTCAGAGAGAATAAGGCATCATCGTTACACATGGATTGTAGGGGTGTCGAAATTAATTGTTTCTTCGGTGCACCGAGATGCAGAAGCGGACAATTCGGTGTCGGTTCAGTAATAATCATAACCGGTTATTATGTACTGACATTTATCTCATATGTGCTATAGCTGACTATGGCAAGGAAGGCGAGCAGCTGAACGCGAGTATTTACAACACTCCAACTACTTAAAAACACAGAAACTGTGCACTATTTCACTGCATGTGTGTTTGCTGGATCAGTCTTTCACTGACACTTACAGCAGAAGACTCTATTTCACTGCGATTGAGAGAATGAAAGTAAACTTAATTTCTCTCTCTTTCTCACTCACTGTGGCCCATTTAACCTGCTGGCATGACTTTTCTTCTCCTTTCGGCTGTTTTACAGCGATACTTCTTGATACAGACACGAGCGCGTGCCTGCAGAGTTTTCTCCACTGTGTCTATCATGAATAAGCTGTTATCTAGCGAGGGGTCGTTCTTGAACGATTCGTTCATTTTGAACGAATCTTTTGTATGACTCGAGAGCGACGAGTCCTTTCAGAGTGATTCGTTCATTTGCACATGCGCACAACTGTGCAGGGGGAGCAGAAGATTAGTTATTTTTTCGAGTCTTTTATCGAGTTTAAGTCGTTCGTTCATCGCGTGAAAGACATTAGATTTGTTCATTTCTCGAGTCTTTGGATTTGATTCATCTCTCTTTACATGCTGCCACGTGATGAACGGCTCTTTTCAGCTCCGACTGTGTGTATTGTTTAAGCTTAACTTATATGGGTCTGTGTGACGTGAACGAACCACTTAAATTTGAATACTGTCAAAAAAGGTGAGCTGATAATCATAGACAAAACACCAGGTGAACAATAAATGATGATTTTCTCTTTCTTATAGCATTCTAGTTATGACTAGTTTGTAGTGTGGTCAATGTCTGTGCTAGTTGTAGATGAGTTTAGAAGCAACTTGTAACATTTTAATAATATTTTGGCAAATTGAACGAAAAGAACGAAATGACTCTAAAAAAGATTCGTCCATCTCAATGAACAAGACTCAAAGGTAAGAGTCAGTAAAATGACCTGAACTTCCTGTGATCGCTGCTTCCGCTTATCAGTGTCACTCATCTGTGAAGAGCGCAGCGCACTAGAGCCAAAGTAAGAGAACTTGGTGGACAAGGATCAGAAAGCGAGCAGGATATTTATATTTGTTTATATTATTTGCTATAAATGCTCGTGTTGTTAAAAGGTACAGTTTCTATATCTGACTGTTTGTATTAAATGACAAAATTGTATTACAAATAGTATATAAATATACTTATACATTTTAATACAAGAATTGCTGCTGTGAAGAAAATCTAAAACTGTGTATGGAAAGCATTGTCAATGAACCGCGATACACCAAGATATCGAATTGAACCGAATAGATAGCATGATAATCGTAACCGAACCGAACCGTGAGACCAGTGTAGGTTCACACCTCTAATAGATTGGTCAACACAGAGTCCTGACCTCAACCCTATTGAGAATCTTTGGAATGTGCTGGAGAAGACTTTGCTCCTTGGTCTGATTCTCCTATAATCAAAACAAGATATTGACGAAAAATTAATCCAACTCTGGCCGGTGAAAAAATAAAAATAATAATAAAATATTATAATATAATGTACGTTTTTTATGTTTATTTATTTTTCTTTTTTGTGGTCTTAATTTTCATGGGTAAACATTTTTGGCAAAACAACAGGTAAAGTCTTTAATCCTAATCTAACATCAATCCTTGTTTGGCAGTTTGAAAACTGAAATTTGTACTTACTAGATATTCCCACTGAACAGTTATTACAATTATCTTCAAATAACTGTGCATAGATTAAATAATGATGGCAGAAAAATATTACATGATGACAAAAAAAATCATTAAATGCACTAAAATTTAGATAAAATGACCTGTGTCATGTCAGGTGTGAAATATTATGACTGATGTCTGAATAAATACATCTACCTGACCTCACTGTATCTGCTTATTTCGTGTTATTTTGTTGTTTTTTCTTTCTTTGTTGGTTTTGTTTTGTTTGTTTGTTTTTGTGATATACTGGCATTGTTGTGCTCTGGTAGTCAGAGCCAGCAATCCTTCACTCTCTGCCAAAGCACATGAGCGCTTTCATAACGCCACAGTCATGAGTGAGCTGTGGATGAGCTTGTGGGCGATGAACTCGAAATAATGACACACACACAGCAGAGGTGTATTCTGACCTTCTGCCGCATCACCTGTGCTGATCTACAATTCACAAAACCCCCAGAATTAACACTTCCAGCAGCAAAGCATTTCTGTTCCAATTTATATGCTTCTCTCTCCTACTTGGAAATTGCTCTTGTCTGTATTCAGATATTTAATTTCACTAAACAGAATTCAATACACAAAATGATTGGAATGTGATAAAAGGTTATGCACACACACAATCCGTACAATATTATTTGTATGCACACCATAATTTTAAAAACACACATTTCTCTTTGAAACTTTAATAGCATAATATGAAAACATAGAATATATTACTTTTCAATATTTCCTAAATTCTTTTGCCTGATCCACATTATTAGTACATATCAGTATTTTTTTTTCATAACAGTTTTTTTTTAAATATCAATAAAATAATATAATATACACTACCTGACAAAAGTCTTGTCGCCAATCCAAGTTTTAGGAACAACAAATATTAACTTGACTTGTAGTTGATCATTTGATATCAGAAGTGTCTTATATATATATATATATATATATATATATATATATATATATATATATATATATATATATATATATATATATATATATATATATATATATATATATATATATATAAGAATAATAATCATAATAATAATAATAATAATAAATCATGGTGCAGTGGAAAAAGAATTAATATTGTGACTCCAATGAGCTTGGAGGACAGCATCCATACATCTCTGCAATGACCCAAATAACTTATTAATAAATCATCTGGAATAGCAAAGAAAGTGTTCATCCAGATTCTTTGGATTCATCTTCAATGCCTCAATCATGTTCATAGCACCTTGACCCTTTTTTCTTACAGGAACGTTGATGTGGAGGCTGAAGTATGAGAAGGAGCGCTATCCTGCTGAAGATTTTGCCCTCTCCTGTGGTTTGTAATGTAATAAGAAGCACAAATGTCTTGATACCTCAGGCTGTTGATGTTGCCATCCACTCTGCAGATCACTCACACACCCCCATTCTGAATGTAACCCCAAACTATGATTTTTCCTTCATCAAACATGACTGATGTCTGTGAGAATCTTGGGTCCATGCGAGTTCCAATAGGTCTTCTGCAGTATTTGTGATGATTGAGATGCAGCTCAACAGAAAAATCCATCTTCTGCCACTTTTCCAAATGATCAGTTTGATGACAAGTTAATATGTGTTGCTTTTACAACTTGGATCAACGACAAAACTTTTGTCAGATAATATAATATAATATAATATAATATAATATAATATAATATAATATAATATAATATAATATAATATAATATAATATAATATAATATAATATAATATAATATAATATAATAACACAGTCACATGTATTTCTTGTTTGAATATTTAATAATGATAATAAATAGGTACATATTGTATAAATATTATTTAAATTATGTTATAATTTATATGCACAATATATTATTGTGCCTTTGTATGATCCTGATTTCAAGTACATATTAGTCACTTGTATTTCTTAATAAAATATTTTAAATTAAAAGATTTAATTCATTTAATCTAATTTAATTTAATTTAATTTAATTTAATTTAATTTAATTTAATTTAATTTAATTTAATTTAATTTAATTTATATTATATTATATTATATTATTCATTTTCTTTTCGGCTTAGTCCCTTTATTAACCTAGGGTCGCCAAAGCGGAATGAACCGCCAACTTATCTAGCATATGTTTTACGCAGCGAATGCCCATCCAGCTGCAACCCATCTCTGGGAAACATCCATACACACTCGTACACTACGGACAATTTAGCCTACCCAATTCACCTGTACTGCATGTCTTTGGACTGTGGGGGAAACCGGAGCACCTGGAGGCAACCCACGCCAACACGGGAGAACATACAATCTCCACACAGAAACACCAACTGACCCAGCTGAGGCTCGAACCAGCGACCTTCTTGCTGTGAGGCGACAGCACTACCTACTGCACCATAACGTTGCCCTATATTATATTATATTATATTATATTATATTATATTATATTATATTATATTATATTATATTATATTATATTATATATAAGAGAGTAATATTTCTCGAAAGCTAAAAACATATCCCCAGGCTGGAGAAGGTTTTGTCATAATAATAGTCCACTAATGTGGCCACTCTTTTACTGGTCTGCTTCTCTCTGTAAATGACCGGGTCGCTCTTTCTTTCAGTTGAGCTCCCAATAGTGCGTCTCAGGTTAGCATAAGCCTTAGGCAGCACTTAGCATGGCTGCATTCACTTCTGATATTCAAGTGCTTCAAAGAAACAGCAGCGACATGATCAAAGCGATCTGATTACGAGAAAGGGCTCAAGCACATACGTCTCATACTGCCAGACTCAAAAATTATGCATTTATCTCCGCTCCGAAAATTCACTTTTTCTGTTTGTTCAAATTGCTTGGTTAAATAACAAGATTTTTGAAAATAGATTTGAATTATGTTAAATCAACTTAAATTTGTTGGGGAAAAAAGCATGAGGAGTAGGGTTCATGCTCAGGACGCTGTTAGCTTTATTAACAGCAATGAGCACTCAATCTTTTTTACTTGCCAGTCCATGTCACATATATTAAAACAATAAACATTGTGATTTCAGCATTATGGATGTGAAATTTGCTGTTAAAACGTCAAATATCAACTCACAGAAAATGTATATGCTAACAGTATATTGAAGCATCTGTTTATATTTCCAAAACAACTAACCACAGAGGGGTTCAAGCAAAGGCACAAAGGATCAGCAAAATATCAATCTGTTAACATTGAATATTTTAAATAAAGGAAATAGGCTGCACAATGCCGCAATAGGTAGCATGTTCGCCTCACAGCAAGAGGGTCGCTGGTTTGAGCCTCGGCTGGGTCAGGTGGTGTTTCTGTGTGGAGACTGCATGTTCTCCCCGTGTTCGTATGGGTTTCCTCCGGGTGCTCCGGTTTCTGGTATAGGTGAATTGGGTATGCTAAATTATCCGTAGTGTATGAATAGTTTGAATGTACGAATGTATGTAGGTTCATTCCGCTGTGGCAACCCCAGATTAATAAAGGGACTAAGCCAAAAAGAAAATGAATGAATGAAGCAAATAAAAATGCATTATTGTTGTGAACAAAAAGTGAGTTTACAGTATGACTTTGTAGAAATTCTCTGAACTTAACTGTCCAATCCAAACGAAATAATACTAATCAAAAGGTTGAGTTGTTCCTCTATAAAACAAACATTATTTATTATATATTTTTGTATTCATGAGGAAAAAGCTTCATTATGGATGTGACATCTGTTTGTTATGGATGTGACAGATGTGAAATTGACACTTATGTGACTTTGATAAATGAAAAAAATCGTTTGAAAACATTGACAGAGTCATTTAGAGACATGATTATTTTTTACAGTACTGTAAAAACAAGTCTACACAAACAACTTAGATAGGATTTCGATACCTTGGTGAAAACGTTTTTTTTTTTTTTTTCATAGGAATATTGACATTTGCTTGAAATTGCTCATTTTTCAGGTTAAATTTGAACAGAGTCTTCTGGTTGTCCATATTAAGTACAGTAATTAAGGCTCAGCAAGGGTGAACTGTGTTCAAGATAGTCCAACAAAATTTTAAAAGTGATATAATCCTGTTGGTTCATGTTTTTTTCTCTTGCATTCCACTAACCTAAATTATGTCGAAATCAAAATTAAATGTGTGATTTTGTGTCATAATAATATTAACTTACACCAATTATCTATTTTTTGTAAAACCTGATGCTCAGATTACTCAAGACAATTGTGGGAATGAATTTGTGCAATATGTTTGGATAAACAAAGCATTACCTTTAATCGGTGTGAATAAGTGTCAGTAAGCCCTAGCATGCATAATTATAATACAGCTACCTTGAACATGTTCATTAAAGAGACTTTTTTTCTCAAGCCACTGGGTCTACTCACAATAGTAACCATACAAATTTCAACGTACTGTAACAAAAACCTCTTTAACATTTCCCTTTGACCTCTTTTACATTTCCCTATAATAATCTTGTGCAAAACTACAGAGTAACCCTTAATTTCAAGACTTATTTTTCTTTTACAGTCTGACTCAAAGCATACTGGGAACTAACCTCTGCTTCTACTGACTCAGATCAAGTTAGCTTTGTTTAAGTTGCCAGTTCAAGTGTTTGTTCACCAAAAATGAATTCATGTTATGAATGACTCATTCTCATGTCGTTGCAACACGCTCCCTCCCCCCCATACCAAAACAGACCATATGCCTTCAGTGTTTCAATTGGAATATTATCAAGCTATGAGAACACTTGTGTGAGCACATAAAAGAAAATAACTTTATGAAGAGTTTCTTCTCAGTAAATTACAGTATAAAAATTGTTGAAACAAATGTTTGTTTTATGTGCGCACAAAAGTATTTTCGCAATATTCCAATGAGGGTAATAACATAATTTAGATTTTTGGGTTGAACTAACACTTCAATTTAAAAAAAGAGTTCATAAAACGTCTTTCTATTAAATACAATGAACTTTTAAAAATGTTTGAGTAAGATGAACTTAATTAATTGAATTTGACAGTTTGATTTTAGTGTGTAACATTTTTTACCCCGCAAAACTTATGCAATCCTCTTAGACACTGCTTGGATGTTGGGCAAGTGTTTTTGCCAGTGTTCGTGCACTTTTGGGATCCTCCCACAACACTGGCTCCTCAAGAGCAGTCAAACGCCCACAACAGACCCATCTCTACATGGCTCCTGCACAGAAAAGCGCGCTGATGATCACTTGATAACTACACTCATATCAAAGGCAAAGCTTCCAGCTGCTTTACAGACAAGGTTTGTTTGGTCTTCTGCAGATTAGTTCTGTTGCCGCCATGCATATTATCCATTTTACAAGCTCTTTCTGCAAGCACAGGCTCGGTTCGATGCCAGGGAAACGCTGTAAAGAGCCACTGAGTTACTTGAGCCGAACAGCGAGCACACAAACGCACACATGAGTCACCATTAGACAGCCAATATGTGCTCTGACATCGCAGTTTTCATGCAGCTTTCCAAAGTGTGCAGAATAAATTTATCCACAGTTGTTGGCCTGAGAATAAACAACTCATCTGAATATGTTAAACTGGCTTTTTTTGGAACGCAAAGATTGAAGAAATAGTTTCTGATTTTATTAGGAGAGCTGTTGTATATCAACTTTTCACTGTTGTCCTGTTGCAAATCGTGACGCTATAGAAACATGGGTTTGATTCTTAAGGGAAGCGTGAAATGATCAAATTAAAGCTGCTTTTGATAAAAACATCTGCCAAGTGTGAAAATATCTAAAAACTCTTGAAGTTGAGTATCACTTAAAAAAAATGGAAAACGTTTTAAAATAGTGTGCAGCCATGCCCAATGAAAATGAACACAATTTGTCTTCAAACACAACGTTTCTATTAAGGTGGCTGAATAAACAATCTTAGAGAAAACTACAGTACATTTGTTAGAGAATGCTAAAAAAAAAACTAAGCTGAACATTTTTTCTATAATTAATAATATTTTTCTAATCTAAAATACAAATTAGAATTATTGACAAAAACGGACAAAATCCATAACAAAAATTAATTACTTAAATGCAAGTCAAATTACTAAACTGATTTTTTTTTACAGTTTCACAGGAAAACAGGAAAGAGAAAAAATCTATATAAATCAAAATTTTCATAAAAATACAATAGTTTATTTAGTCATATTAAAATAAAACTGGTAAGAATTCCCTTTTTAATCAAAAACTAGTCAAATAGCAATGCTTTATATTTACATGCACATATACACACACACACACACACATATATATATATATATATATATATATATATATATATATATATATACACACACACACATATATATATATATATATATATATATATATATATATATATATATATATATATATATATATATATATATATATATATATATATATATATATATATATATATATATATACACACACACACACACACATATATATATATATATATATATATATATATATATATATATATATATATATATATATATATATACACACACACATATACATACATACATACATATATATAATAATCTCAAAGTGGTAAAAGTACATAAATACATGACTTATTAAATAATCCTTATTTTTCAGGGGACGCCAGAACGGAATGAACCACCAACTTTTCCAGCACATGTTTTACGCAGTGAGTGCACCTCCAGCTGCAACCCAGTACTGGGAAACACCCATACACTACGGCCAATTTAGTTTATTCAATTCACCTATCCTGCATGTCTTTGGACTGAGGAGGAACCCGGAGGAAACCCATGTGAACATGGGGAGAACATGCAAACTCCACACAGAAATGCCAACTGACCCAGCCAGGGCTCGAACTAACCACTGCGCCACCGTGCTGCCTCTTATTAAATAATATATGTTTTAAAAGAACAAAGCAACAGGTCAACGAGTGCATCATCATAGTGGATGTGCATGTGTTGGTTTCCCCAAAGCTCAAACGTGTCAGGCTGGCGGCTCTACAGTGGAAGCACATGGTTCTTGGCCAAAAAAAAACTCTCACCAACAATCTGGCTAGACGAGACTATCCCACACGTAACCTTACAATGACGCAAGTAAATATTTTTTGTATTAATACCTCTCTGTGGTGCTGAATAATTAGTTTGGCTTGGACTCAATAAGGACCAGATGTGTGTTCTGTGAATGTGTGCTGGTAACAGCAGCGATGATGACTGAAGATCATGCTCCATTTCTAGGATTTAGTAAGGTGCAGAATCTTTGTAAATGTTTCCTGGCAGCTGACTAGTTACTGGCTAGTTTCCTGCATATCCTTGCTGGCTTCGCCCAGTTGTTTGTGTACAGTAAAGGCCAAGAAATAAGGCCTGCATTCACAGAGGATTATGGGAAAATTACTATCTCATCTTAGAGCAAAAGTACCAAGTCACATACCAGCATACAGTATAAAATCTTTTTTCTCTGCTAGCAAGAATCATTCCCCTAACTTTGACTTATGCTTTTATAAAGATTATGTAAATGTATAAAACCCTTACAATTAATAAATGATGTTTTGAAAGTTGGAAAACATTCAGAATTATAAAAATTGAATGTTTCTCCAACGCTCACATAACCAACATTCTTAAAATAAAATAAATGGCCAATTTAAATATAATGAATTCAAATAAAGCATCCAAATTATATTTTTGAAATGAATAAAAAAAAAGTTCAACTCGAAAAACTATATATTTAATTTTTTATTATATATTTAATTTATGTATATATATATATATATATATATATATATATATATATATATATATATATATATATATATATATATATATATATATATATATATATATATGTTAATTTTAAAGAGACAATAGACCCAAAAATCCAATTACACTCCACTTGTTGAAGTATGATGTAAATCTTAGACAATGTGTTCTACTGAAATCATATCTAATGAATATTTAAGTAGCTACAAGATAGCAACATTCTTTATAATATATTGGTTTGTGTTCATTGAAAAAATAAACTTTTCCCCATTTAGTACCACTTGAGGGTGAGTAAATGGTGAGTAAATTTTTGATTTTGGGTGAGCTGTCTCTTTAAATGTTGAAAGAACATTCATTTGTATCATTCTTCAAATTGTAGAATAAATTGTTCCTCTAACATTCACAAACTGAAGAAAAGCATTCTCAAAATGAAATAAATGGGTATTTTAAATATTAAGAAATCATTCATTTTATAACGTTTTAAAAGGAAACAATCTGAATATTCCTTTTTAATAATGACACCAAAAAAAAACAACGAAATAGCGAAAACATTTCACGACGGAAAATGGCATCATAGTTTGAATCTGCTTGAGCCAAGGAATCAGGAAATAATTCTTTTGTGTGTAGCCTATTCGGTTCAAAATTTATAAAGATAAACATAAGTGAAAATTTCATAGTTTCATATGGTTCATAGGGCTGTCATAAACTCCCTGAGCGGAAGAGGAAAAAGCAGCCAGAATAATAATAATAGGAACCGGAACACATACAATAGGTGCCTACACACCTTCGGTGCTTGGCCCCTAAATAATAATTAAAAATCAGCAACAACAACAGATAATTTAAATAAAATTAAAACAAGATTCAAACAACCCAATGTAATATTTTTAAAACTCTTTAAAATGGAATGTTTTATTAATACATACTGGGCTTTCAGATACAGCATAGTCTCTAGATCCCAGGAGACAACATTCTTGAATGAATGATTGATTTTGAGAATGTTATTCATAGAACGTATTTTGTTAGCCAAATTGTTTCAGCATCATTGATGACAGTAATAATGTAACATTTTGTAATATATATATATATATATATATATATATATATATATATATATATATATATATATATATATATATATATATATATATATATATATATATATATATTTAATTTTAATGTTTTTATAAGCATGCAATCATACTACAAGCTCTAATATTCACTTTAATCTTCAGTTGAGGTCAAAAAGTACAGCTGACAAGAACAACTTTCAGGCCTTTTTCCCCCCAAGACATCTAGACTTATCTCCAGGCTCACTTTCACTTGACTGAAGAAAGTAATCCTTTACTTAGACAGATTTGAATGAATTTACTCAATTATCAGCATTAATTCCAGCGATACATTGAGCTGATAAGAGCTTTAGGGCTGAAACTCTGTTGATTGAATCTCAGGTTGCGTTCGCCGACCAAGCTAAGCTCATTGAAATGAACTTTTTTTTGTATTCGATTACCCTTAATTCTCTCATTTCTGAAGCCAGGACCGAATTGTCTCCCTATAAACTGCTTCACAGGGCACAAGAGAGGCCTTTTGTTGGTTTTAGAAAGATGTGGAATAATAGCATCAGGCTTTCCAAAGTCCAAAAGTTGTGTTTGACAACAGCAGCCTGTTGTTTTGTTCACATAGTGAGGCCTTGTGTCACCTGGCTGCAGGCCCGGAGGATATTGTGTGAGTTTTGGCTCTTTGGTACGCTGTGGTAGTCTGTCATACGAAACCAAAAATAGATAAAGCTTCCCTCAGTGGACTGGGGGGGGGGGGGGGGCATGGGGGGGTGGGGGTGAATGATGGCCTGGTGAAAATCCCTCCAGAGCCAGTGTTTTCTAGGAGAGGATAAAAGAGTCAATGCAAGCAGGGCTCGACTCCATTCAGCAGAAGGGTTGCCCTCACTGATTCAACACAAATGTGCTCTTCTGTGGGTGTGCAATACTTTAATGCTTTCACAGTCAAACTGGCTTGAGACAATCAAATCTTAAAACACAAATGACAACAGGAAAAATGTTAAGAATGCATTTGTGCTGGTCTATGGTCTTTAAAATGTCAATACTCCTAGTCCTTAGGCACATTCTGCCTGCTCAAGCGAAGCACTGTGAGGCAGGAAATTCAGCATTTTTGTCAGAGGATGGTCATTTGTCTATATGAATAAAACATAATAGCTTGTTTAAATGGGAAGTCATTATTTAATGGGAGGCGTTGTCTCTCTTTTATTTAAAAAAAATGCTGTACATTCTGTAGCCACTCTGTCAGCAAAAATAACTCTTGACTGAATTAAACAACAACAAAAATAAACAATACAGTGGTACAGTATTGTATGCCTCAAACATAGTTTATTCGCATTTGTAAATAAATTGGTGGAAAATTAGTTATTTTCATGATAATTTGGTTTATCAATTGTATTTGATTTCCTCCATGGCCTTCCCAAACCCAACAGCTGATGCTGCCACAATTCAAAATACAATTGATTAATTATACTGTACGTAATACAGTTAGCACCAGATGTGATATTACTTTTGTGTATTGCAAAAGCAGCTTTAATTCTGATCAAATGTTACAATCTTGAATGGAATTACTTTGCATTTGTCAGCCAAAAATAAATGAAGATAAAACTTATGTAAACTTACTGTTTTAAATGTTATACAAATAGAATTTATACATGGTATGTTTTAACATCTTATTTAATCAAATTCATTGAAGTTTATTAGTCCAGTCAGGTACAGTACTAAAGTAAAAGATACAAGGTACAGATACAGGCTCTCGTAAACTACTAAAAAAATAAAAAATTAATTCTAGAAAGTGAGAAACTGTTGCTAAATTACTCTAAAATTACTATTATTTTTACTAAATTATTGCTAAAAAGAAAGCAGCACTTCAACCTGTTTGCAGTACACAAAGCACAGAGCTAGGGTCGTTAAAAAAATTGAGAAAAAAGTTACTGCTATTTGTTGTGTTACTATTTATGATCAGGGGCGGACTTAACCAATAATCGAGGTAATAAGCTGCTTACGGCCCCGGGGAAATAGGGGCCCCCAACCAAAGCCAAGAAGCCTATTAATCATATAGCTCTCTTATACATTTTCTATCATATATTGTACAATCTGTCTGGAACTGTTAAGATTTTAACATTATTACTTCTTTTCAAAACCGGGGGACCCCATGAATGATGGAACGTTCCTTCCGTACTCCACATGCACGAGGTGTGAGCGTTTCAGAGACACTGCCAGTGTTGCCAACTTAGTGACTTTTCAGACCCCTCATAGTGCCAAATTTTCAAAAAAGCGACAGCAAATGTTTTTAGGTGTTACTGGAGATTATTAAAGACTTTCATGTGTCCGTGCTGTACCATTCCTGACGTTATTCTTCGCAACGAGCTGATGGCGTCAGTCTCTCCCCTGCCTCAGAGCACTCAAAAGCGGCACAGTGCCACACAGTTGTCTCTCACACCTGCAGCACTGAGAGCTGATCGTTCCTCTGCATCCCGACGATAAATGTTTTAGCAGCGTGAGCGTGAGGCATTTCCATTTCCCTTGTACTGATCGGCTTCTCCTCTGTTTTAAATGTAATAAGTGAATTTAAACGGACCGTAGATAATTTTTTTTTGCTGTTGTTCACAAACACAGAGATTTTACAGACACCAGTCTGCCAGAGATCAGGGTAGAGGCAGGTAGAGTGTGCAAGAGTGAGAATTTTGAGAACATTTGGGGAAAAAAGCAGAAATACGACAAATAACGAAACGTAGCTTCCTGACGATGAGCGCTGTGAGCTGGTTAGGAGAGGGCTTGTTCACATAACATTTCCCAGTGAAACTGCTGCCGATTCACAAACAATTACTCAATTCATATAAAGAATGTTTTTTAATATTATTACAATTAAAATCTAATCACAAAAATGGCTAATTAACTGTATATCGGGTGCCCAAACATAGACCTGGAGGGCCGGTGTCCTGCAAATTTTATTTCCAATGCCAATCAGACACACCTGGGCTAGCTAATCAAGCTCTTACTAGGTTTTCTAGAAGCACCCTTGCAAGTGTGTTGAGACAAGTTAGAGCTAAAATCTGCAGGACACCAGCCCTCTAGGACCGAGTTTGGACACCCCTGCTCTACACAAAGTTTGTGAACTTGTTTTTTATTTTTTTCCCCAATTTCTGTTTAACGGAGAGAAGATTTGTTTAACACATTTCTAAACATAATAGTTTTAATAACTCATTTCTAATAACTGATTTATATTATCTTTGCCATGATGACAGTAAATAATATTTGACTAGATATGTTTCAAGACACTTCTATACAGCTTAAAGTGACATTTAAAGGCTTAACTAGGTTAATTAGGTTAACTAGGCAGGTTAGGGTAATTAGGCAAGTTATTGTATAATGATGGTTTGTTCTGTAGACTATCGAAAATATAGATTAAAGGGGCTAATAACTTTGACCCTAAAATGATTTATTAAAAAAATGTAAAACTGTTTTTATTCTAGCCGAAATAAAGCAAATGAGACTTACTCCAGAAGAAAAAATATTATCAGACATGCTGTGAAAATTTTCTTGCTCTTTTAAACATCATTTGGGGAATATTTAAAAAAGAAAATAAACAATTCAAAGGGGGGCTAATAATTCTGACTTTAACTGTGTGTGTGTGTGTGTATATATATATATATATATATATATATATATATATATATATATATATATATATATATATATATATATATATACACTTTTTAACATGCAGTTTATTTTTCAAAAATGCTAGGGCCCCATACCTGAAATTGCTTATGGCCCACAAATCACTTAGTCTGCCCCTGTTTATGATTGTTTGTTTATGAGATGGCATTCTGTTGTACGTCCACACATGTACAGAATGGCAATAAAGCTTGAACTTGGTGTGTTCAGAAAAATGCCTATAACAAAATCTTCTTGGTGTATTCTTGTCTATTTATTTTTATTGTCTTTTTTATCTTCTTTTCACAAAGTTGGTAAGAAGTATACAGAAAATACATCAAATTCCAGTCTATTCTCTAGACACTTCGTCTTCAGTGTACAAAAGGCAGCAGACACATATAAATACGCTTTCTAAATGAGAACAACCAATTTTACAGTCCAGACAAAAACGGTCTGTATTGACTGACTTAAAAATACTTGTGCCTTTGTAGAAATCCTATACAATGTTCATTTTTCAAATAGCCTGATCAAAATGCTCTATAGACTAGAGAAGCTGCAGAAGTTTCACACACTCTCACAAGGGCTTCTGTTCTCCCTTCAAATGCAGACACACCCTGGCTGAAACAGAGCAAACAATTTGTAAAAGAACGGAGTCATCAAAAGCAAGTTGTCAAAAGTTTGGAGGAGAGAAAAGGAATGTTTAAAAGACAAAGATAGAGAAAGTGGCACAGAGGGCAGAAGGTGAGGGGAAGTAAAACAACGCACAAACCAACAAACAAACAAACAAACTCCTGTCTGCGCATTCATGTGTAAATCTTTGCACGATTACTTCAAAGTGCATCGCGCCACTGATTCATACTCGTACTCTGCATGCTGATGATGTCACTGGTACATTTGGGGGGACAAACAGAGACCGTAAGTATGTTTGACATAATGGGGTCTGACAGAGTTGGTCACAAACCAGTCTGCCCTCATCTTCATCTGAATAGTGACAAGCACAATCTGGCCAAACACAAGAGAAAAGAAGGAAAACTGAGTCTTCACTTACTCATGGACACGAAAATTGGGCTAGATGCGAAGCCTCCTGATGACAGAAATGACATCACCTGGACAATAAGAGGACCACTTCATCCAATTAAATATTGAGCTTTCATTTGAGTTGAATATTATTTGTTTTATTTTTCAAGTCATATATTTTAAGTTCAAAACATAGTCAAATGTAAATGTTTTAGATTAGGAGCTCAACTAAGAAATATTTGTTTTGACCAATAAAAAAAAATGAAGGTTACTCAAACAGCACGATAGCCAGGTGCATCATGGGAAATGGTTTAGAGTTAGTTTATGTGTTATATTAGTTAAAATACATGGGTTGTTTTGTTACAAACTTCATGTGTCCTTATTTTCAAGTTGGCTCCTATGATTTAAGCCCAATTTTTCATTTATTTATAAAATATTGGCCATCACCATCAATGGAAGCACCCTGGTGGTATAGTCCTGTTATGGGCTGTTCATGCTCTGAGCTCAGAATAAAAAGATTAACAGACAGTGCTGTCTCCTACCTGCTTATTCTGGCAGATTGCTGACAACAGAGACACTTTGGGTTGTGTGGTGTATTGGACATGAGTGTTCTCCTAGCTACAGTTGCCCACATAGAGCAATCATTACCATATGCTTTGCACTTTCATGGACTTAAAAAAAAATATTGTTTAAGGCAAATTATTTATTTTTTATGATTTATTTATTATTCATTGGCCCAAGTGAACAAATTTAGATGTGAAAACATTACCCTATTTTTTTTTTTTATTGGACGAATGAGCATTTTATGAGAAGTGTTGTTTTGATTTAAGCTATATCTTCTTGTATAGAACAAAGAGAATTTAAATTCTTGATTTTCTTCAACAAGACAAATATGCTTTGTATATAAAATTGCTCTCATTAAGATAGAAAATAATATTTTTTATTATTTATTTATTTTTCATTGGGTCAAGTGATTAAATTTAGATGTGAACCATTACCCTAATTTTTAAAAATTGGATGAATGAAAGCTTTTTTACAGTGTATATGTGGACGATTTAAAGGTATAGTTCAAAATGAAAATTCCATCATCATTTACTTCAAAACTTTATGAGTTTGTTTCTTCTGTTGAACACAAAAGAAGATATTTTGAAGAATGATGGAGAATGGTAGCTATTGACTTCCACACTTCCAGTAGGTTTTTTTCCTTACTTGAAATGTCAAAGGCTACCATTTCGAGGATTCTTCAAACTATCTTCTTTTGTGTTCAATAACAACAACAAAAATAAAACCTCATAGAGGTTTGGAACCACTAGAGGGTGAATAAATAGTCATTAAATTTGTTATTTTGGGGTGAACCATCCCTTTAAGGCTGTGAAACACCGACTGTGTTGTCCTCCTGTGACAGCTGCGTCCCAGCCAAAAAACTGCACTTGAACACAGCAAAAAGGCTACAGGCCAATGCAAATTAACATGTGTGCATTCTCTGCCTGAGTGTAAGGAAATAAATGTCTTTACTACAAGGCTGTTGGCATACATACACAAAAACACATGCACACACACACACGAATACAGACGAAAAATTAAGAATGGTTGACCTGCAAGCTCTGTAGCTTAATATAAAGAAATACTTTTCAAAATAACACTGGAAACCAAAAGGCCAAAACTGCACCCTATCTTTGCTTCTAATTTTATGAATCCGAGGCTGTTCTCTGAGCCCTTTAAAGAAACATTTCACTCATGAAACAGATTACCTCACATGCACTTATTTAAGTCTTTCAATCCATCAAAATGTATGTCTATTGCAAAAAAGACAAAAGTACATTTTTGAATGGATGTAAAAGTAGGGGAGGCATGTCTAATGTGAAACATTGCGATGGACGATGGCATCGTCGTCATATATAGCGGTGAATTATTTATTTACAAATAATTAATTCATTCTTAATGAATTAATTATTTGTAGCCTACCATTTCAACTACCTAACCCGCATGGTCTTTGTTTTACCCATAACCAAATCATAAATAAATCAAGATAAGTTACACACAAATTACCACCTGTCAATCACTTTTTCCACGTGACTCCGGCATGAATAGGCAGAGTGATCTGTGTCGTTATAATGGCGTTGACAAACTTGGTTGGTAAAAAAGGTGCACAACCAACAGGTTGCTAAAATTACTAAGTACAAGTGTGAAAGCAAAAGATGTGTACTGACGCTGTCACACGCTACCTGATATATTCAAAAGACAGAAGAGTCGTTAGATAGAGACAAGACTAATTAAATATCAAGTTTAACAACTATAGTGAGACGCGACCCAGCGGTACATCCTTGATAAACTGTCCGATGTGCACTGCTCTCTGGGGTTTTGTGCTCAAAGCACCTGCTGACTGCTGGAGCTCAGACGCGCACATACGCTACAGCGCATGACCGTATGTGTGTGTGTGTGTGTGGGGGGGGGTTGTGTGGTAACATGATGTGCGTTTTCAGCAGTATAATGTGAAAGGAGGGCTTTTTAGAAATGCTAGGTGAAACGTCAGTGTGGACGTGGATGGATTTTTGTTCTAAAATGCCATTTTAAAACTAAGACATATTAGTGTAAACCGGGCCTAAGTGTGTATTTTTTGTGAGCGAGTTGCTGCTGCGATGAGGGCGGGGCGGAGGATCGCGATGTCGGCTCAGCATCATGACGCTATTGGCCTTCGGCGATGGACGATAATATGGTTTATCGACCCAACCCTACTAGAGAATAACTCATAATGGAGCGTTACAGTTTATTACAGCAGCCATAAACTCCATTCACTAGTGGTGTAACGGATCACAAATCTCATGGTTCAAATCACACTTTGGTTTTTGGGCCACGAATAGGACCATTTTTCGGATCAGCACAAAATGAAGGAGACAACAAAAATATTACTGCAAAAATCATTGGTTTTAACAAACATAACTTAGAACCTGTATTTCTTTTTTATAAAAATAAGAATCAAGAAAGAACCAGCTAAAAAAAGAAAAATATTCAATTTTTGCTACTGTTGCTAATAATGCTAAATATAGAAATCTAACATCTTGTACAACATATCATATTTATTATTAAGGAATGATTCAACAATTCACAAATAAAACTTCATTATAGGTGTATCATTTTTCAAAACCTATTCAGTAACACGATTTTGATAGTTATTTGTCACCACCTATTGGTTGCACAATGTAACTGCATTGTAAGTGTTAACATTCACCAGCGTCATGTTCCATTAAACAGTGATTTTATTCTTTACCACAAACATCAGTGTTCATGTCTGAACTATAAATGGTTCTCACAGTGCTTCAGTGTTATTTAATTGTTTGTAACGAACAAAGTGTAAAATCTGAATCTCTCTCGATCAAACACAGATTTGAGTGCAGCACTTTGAATGAATAACATATGCAAATCATTATCATTTATTATTCATATTGCATGGGTTTGAATTGAGATCACGAATGAAAAAGAATTAAAGGATTAAAATGTTACAAAAATTATTATATTCTACATAAATATAAAAACCACTGCCTTCATGCCTTTATCTCGGCGGGCTTTTTCAGTTTATTCATGACAATTTGCTTTTCATTCATTCATTCATTTTCTTTTTGGCTTAGTCCCTTTATTAATCCGGGGTCACCACAGCGGAATGAACCGCCAACTCATCCAGCACATTTTTACGCAGCGGATGCCCTTCCAGCTGCAAACCATCTCTGGGAAACAATTTGCTTTGTATAATGTTAATAGTAGTAGTAGTATTATTTATTAAATGCATATTTATATTTGTTTTATTAAAAGACAAGCTTAGATTTGCCCACCTGACAGGTTTTAGAATATATGGGGCATAGCATATGTATTTTGTTATAACTCAGTTTTTGAACACACTTCGTTATTATTCTTCATTTATTCGTTTGCTGGAAATTAGAACTGAATTTAGAAATAGTTTTGAAAGAAATCTTTGCGCTTAACAAACGAAATTAATTATGTATGCTAATGGATGTCTGTGCATCCAACATGTTTCCTTATCCACGAAAGAGAGTGAAAGTGAAAGTAAAGAATGAGGAGGCTCATTCTCAGGCTGCAGAGGGTCCGTTTAACTGTTTTCTTAACTGTTTTGAAGCGTTCTGTTTTTACACTTACAAAGTCCGCTATATAAATAGCAAATGCGCCATGGCTCAAAGCAACTGTCTCTTAAAGGGAATTGGAGATGAGACTCTGATTGGTTTATTCTCAAAGCACACCTATAACCTATATCATTATGAGAATAAGCTCAACCCTGTTACACCATGTGCCGCGGCGCAAAGTGTATTTTTCCATCTTTAAAATAGCAAAAGTGGATTCTGACAATGCTTTTGTGCCTTGCGCTTTGCACTTTGTGCCTAGATCGTCAAAATAGAGCCCCAAGACACTAATACTAACCTAACAAAGCATTTGGGTATGTGCCACCACAACTCTTTCCGTGACCATTATATTTCTATACTGAATGACACGGGATGCAATCTCTCTGCAATTGTTGGATTAACCTACAAGTTCATAAAAGTTATTAATCAGCAGGTCACGTGCATTCCGAACTGTGGGTTGTGATTCGTTACACCCCTATCATTCACTGAACTCTGCTATAAAACGCATCTGCTTTGTAATGCGCCAGTAGCAAGTTTTCATTCTACAATGATCAACAATCATCATATATATGCCTGACTACCTACAATAGTCGCATAACTCAATTGTCAAACTTAAAAATACACATTTTGTCTTTTGGAAGTAGCATTCAAAATTCATTCTGCTCAAAACAAAGAGGCGGCACATGCTCCCTCAGTTTGAATGGGAATGACGCCTCTGATCAGGATCAACTGAACCTAGAAGTATGTGAAATCCACAGCATAGTCTCTTGATCCCAGTAGACGACAATCTTGAATGAATGATTTATTAGCTGCATGCTGGTTTGTTATTGTTAGAACATCAGTATTTTCACACACCTAAACATGAAGCTGCCAGTGGCCTCTTGAGCCGTCCCTGCCCAATAAAATCAGTGACCTTCTGCCATCAGTTTGAAGGTCTGGCTACACGAGACTGTGCTTGCATTACCTCCAATAACTTTACTTCCAATGACTTTTGAACGAAAGTGAATTTCTGTGGCCTTGATGATGGTTGCATTTAAGCTGGAATGCTTTGAAATGAAAAAAAAAAGGCCTGGCAATCAACCAACAAGCAATCAGGCACGAAGTACAGAAAGCCTGTCTAAAGTCCCATGATGCATTTCCTTTAAATCAGTTTAAACGAGAGCTGGAGAAAACTGTGGTACCCTTGGACGCGCTCCTTCCACAGATCCTCCCACCACATCTCACTGTCAGTCAACGACAACACAATGACGTAAAGTAACTGAACGTTTTCCCAATCGCTTCTTTGTGCTGTAGAAGCGAATATCATCAGTGTCCATAAACATTTAAGATGCAATGATAATGAGAGTGATCTACGGCCCTGTTAGAGCCGGGTGGAACAATCACACGGAGACGTTTCAGTCCGAGAGACGCCGTTTGCTCTGAGATGTCCTGGAGGTAGATGATGCAACAGTGCTGGGAGAGGAGTAGAGCTAGTCACGCGTTTGCTAGTCCAGTGTTTTCATCAGACATGCTCCCCTGCAACAGGACAGCGTGTGTCACCACCACTGTCATAGCAGCACACTCACTCAGCACGAGATAACACTCCAAAACCACACACAAACACAAATGCAGGCAATTACAAACACAGTTGCTCATGCAATGTTCTCATATAGCAAGACAAACATGCAGGCTTTTTTACTGAAACTACAGAATATGTCTGATTAGGTGGTTTTATTGTGTGTTTCTTATCAAACTAATAAACTCATGTTTAACCGACATATTAGCACATTAGACTTTTAAATGAGCGGCGGTGATGCTTTGTGCTTAGGAGGGGCTTCGCGGATGTCTGACTGAGACTCTGCCATGATGCAAACCCCTTGCAAGTCGGCAAATCACCCTCCATCTGCAACCTAAGATATCGTAATGAGAGTTACTGAGCACAGAAAGGCCAGAGAAAAAGTATGCTGGCTACGACACATCTACAATTGTAAAAAGAGTCTTAAAATACATTTCATGTCAGCACATACTAAGTCCCTGATGTATTTAATGTAAATCCATTACACCTATATTTATGTATTTTTGAAAAAAGGTCTAAAATGAATCTAAAAGAAATGTAAAGTTTAAAAGGCATCTATGATGAAAATCATCTTTTGGAAGCCGTTAGGACAGAACCTGGTGCATGTATAGTGTATCCATATTGGCGTGATATAAAGAGAATAAGTCTCTTTTTTCTTTAAGTTCCTACCGTTAAAATAGGATCCAATCCCTCCCATTTTGAGGCCCACAGCAACGTAATGTAGGAGTGCGGTTTCCCGAACTGATTGACAGCTGCGTATCAACATGTCTCCATAGACATGATCATATCAACAAGACAGGATGTGCGCAAAGCAACTGGGATTAAAAGATCTGTTCGGCACTCTGTGATCATCAATCATCATCAAATGTGATCAAGAATGAGATTTACCAGTTTAAAACATTTTTAAACCACTGCATGTTTGTAATTACAGGGATTTTACTTTATCACCACAGCTGCATGTCAGTACAATTATAAAAGAAGACGCTTTAATCCCGGTTTGTGATCAGGTTTATTTTGAACATTAATATAACAGATATCCATACAGCAGTGTACAGGGTGGGCCATTTATACGGATACACCTAGGGCTGGGCGATATGGCAAAAAAAATTACAACAATATTTTTTTTCATATCAGTCGATATCGATAATTATCATGATAAATGTCAAATCTTTATATCTATTAAATTTATAGGATTTTCAGCATGCCAATCACTTTGTGCAGCTGATTTAACACATTTGGTGAAATGTTCAAGCTGTCTGACAATATAAATAATAAACAAAAGAACAATCTTAATTCAGAATTTACTGTTCAAGTTTTCAACACCAAAGACATTACCTACAAGTTATTGGATATTATTGTTCAACATCAAAATAAATAAATTAATTAAAAAAAAAAAGGTTTGGAACAAGTAAAAGGTGAGTTAATGGTCACAAAATTTTCTGTTTTGAATGAACTGTCCTTTTAATGGTGAGTATGGGGAATTTTGGGGTGAAATATCCTTTAATGTACAGGCTATTTTATTAAGTAATGCTAACGATTACTTGCTAACGATGATCGATTTATTGTCAATAACCCTTTAATTGATAGACCTTAACGATGACTGATTAAGCATGGACATTTAAAGGTTTAGTTATGCTTTGCGCTGTGAAACGCGTCGATGCATTACATCATCAAGTGTGTGCAGTTTACCTTACTTATGCAGTCACACTCTTGACATCGCATATAGCGGGACGCATAAAAAACCTATTATGCGCAGATCTCGGTTATATCCAAGGACATTTTAATTTTAGCTCACAGACTGGTACGAATAGGCCTATGCAGACTATCATTTAATAAATCACGCATCTCAGCGAGACATGCGGGGAGCCTCTCCATTCACTCAATGGGTTTCTGAGCTCTCTTATCCTTCCGACCCAGTTTATTCATCCGAGGTAACCTTAGAAAACTATCAGTGCTGCGAAGAGCTTGTAAAGACTGTCCAGCTCATGCTGCTCAAACAGCGCTTCGTTAATGAATAAAAAATGAAACCGCGAACAGTTTAATGGATTGTTTTGGCGCTAAAGCATTTACTATAGCGAACTTGTTTTAAAGCGCTTCACCTCAGATGTTCTTCGTTCGTATTGTACATTAGAATTAAGTTACACATTATACAGTACATAACGAAATTTGTTGCAAAAATATTCATTTTCAAAAAAATATAAATAGTATAATAAAGCCATCCTTACTGTATATGACTTTTTTTCTTGATCAGACCGATACAGGTTTAATTTGATCCTTCTGTGCTGTATTATGGTGTTAGATAGCGCCTTTTACTTTAAAGCTTCCAAAAATTCTTCAAACTAACCCATACACATCCAGGAGTTTAACATGTCTTATGCATCATATCGATGTGTTTTTTCAAGTTAACGGTTTTAAACAAAAGGGGTGCAAAATATATCGTTTCAGCACTGATATCACAATGTGATCATTTGCAATAGTCACATCATGCACTGCAAAAAAAGAAGCTTTTCTTACTTAGATTTTCTGGTTTCTAGCATTTTCTAGACAAGCAAAACATACTGTCTTGGTTTAAGAAATAATATGCCAAAATTAAGTAAGTTTTTCCTTAAAACAAACAAAATAATCTGCCAATGGGTTAAACTAAATAATCTTGCTTTTTCTTTTGACATAAAATTATTTTGTTTTGTTTGTTTTTTACAATATGCTTTGCTTGTCTAGAAAATGCTTCTTGATTTAAGAATTTTTAGATATTTGGACAAGAAACAAGATAAAAAAATTAAACAGGAAAATCAGTTTTGTAGTGGGAGTACATGCAACGTTGAGTCTGGATTATAATTGAGCATTTTGCAAGTGTTTTTTGAGGCCTGTGACTGTGAGGGTTTTAAAAGCATTTAGGCAAAAGAAATTGTACCATTTGTAGCTTTGACAAATGAATAACGATTGATTTTATTGAATTGTTTATAAAAAGAAAGACTATGCAGTATTATTTTGACATTTGATTATTCAATTACTGTATATCAGAATAGTTTGACTCTTGTAAAAAAACAAAGCTGTTTATTTAATTGGAATCGCTTTTATTTTATTTTATTTATTCATTAATACATCTTTATTGACTGTATCTACGCTTGTAGATAGTTTCTTTTATTTTATGCAGATGCACTCCCCTACAGAATCGTCCCAATCAATCTAAAATGATAAATTCTCTTAAATAGTTATTTAACAAATCTAGTGAAATTGTATTCCTATCGCAATGTGTGTGTGTGTGTGTGTGTGTGTGTGTGTGTGTGTGTGTGTGTGTGTGTAAAAATGGATATGTGTGGCACCTACTCATGTCTCACGAAGCAACTCAATCTGTCTGGTGCAATAAGCAGAACATAAACAGCTCTTATTTTATTGTCTCTCTTTTTTGCACAACTTCTAAAATAACTAGTCCAGTTCAGGCAAACTGATAGACAGACATTATCACATGACACAATCAGCCAATCCGTGTAATACGGACAATATGACAGACTGTGTTATCAAACATGATCAGCCTTTTACCATTATCTACTTCCCTTTGTCAAATTTTAAGTGCTCCTGCTTCCCTTGCCATCATTTAACATTGTGTACAATACATACAGTAGAAGCTCACCAGTTTATATAAAACAGTACAGTACTTGAGACTTATGCATTCATAAAATGTCATTCCTTTTGGCTCAAAACAACCCTCAAACGGCTACATGCGGCGCTGTGTGTTTGTTAGTGTGAGTATGAGACAGCATGAGTGGAGCAACAGAGCCTCTGATTACGGTACTACTGTGCATCTGGCCTGCACATTACATCAGATATGTGTGACAGCTCCTCCAAGCCTTCAGGCTCTCCAATCCCCCACCTTAGTGCATCAGACCAAGTAAGATTGAGTGTTATGATTTAAAATCGCCATGTTTCTGTGAAGTGTTGGACTATAGTCATTTACTTGAACCAAAGGTCAGCGGGAATCAGTTCTACTGAAAAGGATGGCAAAGAATCTCAGTGTATGCTCACTTTAAAATTAAAACCCTGTCATCATTTACTGTACTCATCAATACTATTTTCTAAACTCATTTAAAATTTGATCATCTTCAGAATACAAATGAAGATATCATTAATAGAACCTGATAAATTTCCATCAATCCACCAAAAGCATGTTCAGTCAAAACTCTGAAGCTTCAAAATGTACATTAGTATATAAAAAATAAATAACTCTGAACTAAGCGGTCTATCCAAAGTTTTCTGTAGAGTCATGTTAATTTGCAGATGTAGATAAGATCAACTGTCTTATATTCACATTTAAACATTAACGTGAACAGTGCTTATGGCATTCAAATTTGCTAGCTGTGTGAAAACTGTTGAGGTTCATTCTTGTGCTTCACACAAACACACTGGATTTTCTGCAAGAACCAATCATATTTGCTCTAGTGTGTCAAACAGGAATAGTTCTGAATAGCTTCAGTTTGTTTGCTCATCAATGTTTGCATGTGGTTAAAAGCTTAAATTAGTCATAAAATGCATGAATGTTTACCAATGTTGCGGTCTTTAGAGAATCAGACCTAAACATAAAACAGTTCTCTAACTGCTGCAGCAGCACAAATCTCTTCAGATATCTTAAAAACAATTACAAAAAGAAAATAAATCCAGGCTCAATTTGAGCAGGTGATTATACCATCACTGTCATGATCAAAGTGCACTACCAACATTCAGTTGATATTTGTGATCTACTCTCAAAGTCTATTCTCAAAACTATGACCAGGTCCTCCATCATGTAACAGTGATTGAGTACAGTAATTGGTCTGCAGAGTAATAATAAATCAGGTTTGCAGATTTGCAGGTTTTATAAGCCTGTGGTAAATAGGAGTAAGACATCTTATGATCATTGTGATCAGAAAATGTCATGTTAAAGAATATAGGTGAGCTGGATCAGTCATTAAATATTTAAGTATAGTTGTAAAATACTTCACTATTACATAGCACATGTCGCTAGTGGCCCTATACTGTACATGTTTACAAATATTAATATGAAAACAGACATTTGTTGATTTTTTTATGTTGATTATACTGTATTGACCTTATTCCTCAATGTGGAAGTGCGCTCGTTTTTGCGATTGCTTTAGAACTTCATTTGTCTATGGGAGAAATAACTAGGAATAATAGATGGCAGAATACGGTCAAACTACTTGCCCTACAAACAAGTGTTTGCATGACTAAACAGACAAAGTAGAATAATATAAAAAATATATAGGTTTGTAACATCAAGCAGAAAAACGAGCTGTTTTTAACGTCTAAATATGAATGGAAGTGAGAGACTGGAAGTCTCGAGCCAAAAAGATTCAAATAACTGAGCTCGCTCGGACACGGAGAATAGGGTGAATAGATTGAGAAATATTAAGAATGTTGATGTTTACCTTCAAAAAATGAAAGGGGGGAAGGATAGTGAATGATGTGTCGAATTTCTAAAGGACCAAGATATGTGTTGAAGGGTTAAATCTACAAACATAAAGCGACATATCACCTTAGAAGGCATACATTAAACTGCCTGATTCTTATAGATTTGTTGGACACATCCCCTTTATAAGTAAACAAACTTCAGGGCAGAAATCTCTCAGATTTGATTAAAAAGTCCCATCATGCTTTCTGAATATGAAGAAAATTCTGACGAATTAGCCATGACATAAGGCTGAGCAAATGCTGACAGCATTTACAATTTATAGACCATTTAATAAAAATGATGTCAATAAAACTGAAGGCATTTTGAACTCTCCCTTTTCTACCCGGCGTCCCTCAGCCCTGAAACAGGAGTAACTCCCTCGCTCTTTTTTTATCCGTCATACACCCTTATATAACTCTAATAAAAGACACAGCTTGCGATGAGGATTTGATTTAGTGTGTCTTTGGAGTTTTCCGAGCCATGTTGCAGCCCGTGGCCTAAGAGGAGAGGGAAGGAGAGGGGAGGGGGTGACGACTGGAGACTGGACACACTCATGTGGAAAGGAGGATCTGGCCTGGAGGGGCTCAGCCGACCCTCACAGCCCCATCTCGCTGTGGTTAACACACAAGCCTGTGTGTGTGTGTGTGTGTGTGTGTGTGTGTGTGTGTGTGTGTGTGTGTGCGTGTGTGTGTGTGGCCACGTCAAGGAGGGGGGTGCCTGAGCCAATGAGATTCAGAATGTGAAATATGTGGGTGAAGTTAGCCATGCATAAGCATGTATGAATGTGTGGCTGAGCAAAATGTCATATTTCTACGCCTAACTAGACATGCATGTTACATGAACGTGGTGTGTTCATTTAACCGCTCATGTGATTATGCGTGTGACATGTTTGCACCTCCCTTTCCAGAATGCCGAGGATGGACACGGATCCGTCCCAGTGTGACAAACACATGCCGATGTAAAAGTGTTTCAACACACACACCTTGCATGACAGTTCTTCGTTATGACAAATGGAAGCGGACGTGTTTTGCCCCGCCGGCCCTCCTGTCGCATCCTCCTGCAATGACACACAGCAGAGACGGAGACAGCTCAGACGTATTCAAATAAAATAGCATAAAAAGAAACAAACAACACATACTTAGCATTCGTAATCTAAAAAACATCAGCAGAGGAAAAAAGAAAAAGAAAATTCTCCATATGCAGCAGCTGAGTATCTACCTTCTTCGATTTCTGCAATGCCCTGATGGTCAGCTGATTGGGAATAAGGGAGTGGACAGTCAGTGTGTTTGGCTGAGCATCTCCTCTGCAGTACAACTTAACTTTAGAGCTTCTGTCTCAGATGCACAGTTAAATTTGCTGCAAATTTTTTGTGACTACTTGATATATGCTGTCCTTTCCATGAGCATTTACCCATGAATAATCAATCATGTACTTGGTTTATCGCCAGTAAAGTGTCTCTACAGGTACTAGAGCTGCTATGCTAAGAGGAAAAAAGCTTTTCCTAAAAAAACTGCCTCGAGTGATTCTGTGAAGGCAATGGACTCTCGTGCTTACAGATCTCTGCCTGTTAATGTGGCCAGACTTGAGTTGAATCAGCGACCGGTGCCTGTTCTAGTGAAACTCTCCATCAAGTCATGTTTGATAATCCATGACCAATCTCATTTCTTTACGGATCTATTACCGTGCCCAAACCCATCCATGCAAGCACAATGTTCGGAGATTAATGTAAAATGTAGTTACATAATTTACTTACATAATGAGACAAAGTTAAGACAGCATTTTATGGCACCTTTGATAAATCTGCACTTTAGAATAAGGTCCCATTAGTTAACTGTAGTTCATTCATTACCTAAAGAAATTACCCTCACAATAAGGTATCTACTTATATTTGGCAATGTTACTTAAATATACAATCAATTGTAAGCTAATTTCAGCTCGGCTTTATTAAATAATCTTAACACTTTTCAGCTTTTAATTTTGATAATGTATTAGTAAGTGTTGCAAATAATAAATGGGATCTGCTTTATTTATAGAATGTGTGATCAACTCTAAACATTAGCATTTGCACATCAGTTTAAAGACATTGTAAAGGTTCTTCAAGAACAAAAAGATGTCCAAGAAACATATATTTTAAATGTTCTGCACTTTCACTGGCATCAGTCCCAATTAAAAGTCCTAAAACGAACCCAAATGTTGAGTTTACCTCATTTAATAAACAGTCTGTTTACATGATGCCACTGTTTCTTATTTATTTACATTTCCATATACTAGTAAATGCTAAGCAAAATTTTAATTAAATTCACGAAATAATGAATGAATCTCAAGATTAATAGTCTGTTATGTCATTCATTTTATGTCATAAAAGACTTTAATGTTGAACATTTTTTGAGTCACATTAAAAAAACTTATACCCTTAAACATTATTTTACAGTAAAGTTAATGTATACAAAACAAACTCCATACAAAATGCATTCATTTATTTTCCTTTGGTTTAGTCCCTTTATTCACCAGCAGTCGCTACAGCGGAATGAACCAACTTATCCAGCATATGTTTTACACAGCGGATGCCCTTCCAGCTGCAACCCAGTACAGGGAAACACCCATATGCACTCATTCACACACATACACTATGGCCAATTTAGTTCATCCAATTCACCTATAGCGCATGTCTTTGGACTGTGGGGGAAACCGGAGCACCCAGAGGAAACCCACGCCAACACGGGGAGAACAAGCAAACTTCACAGAGAAATGTCAACTGGCCCAAACGGGACTCGAACCAGCGACCTTCTTGCTGTAAAACGGCATAGCTAACGGCATACCAACATAACGGACTAAATACCAACATAATTAAAACAGTGACGTAACTGCACATAGACTTGAAATTGTCCTGAAATTAGAAAAAAACTACAGGGCGGTGCATCATTTCGTTGTTTGGGAACCGATTAGATCACTGAAAAACACAAAATGAAGGAAGATTGAGAACACTCTTTGGGACGAATTCAGAGGAAAACGGGACACCACTGATATGCCTGCTCTAAAGGAATTCCATGTGACCAGGAAGTGAAGACAAGGCATATCGAGGGCGAGAGAAGGTTAGAATTGATTGAAGTTCATGAGGGCAAATGATTTTACAAACACACTGAAGTGCACAGATAACGTACATCGTTAACGTTACATATTAAAATAAGAAGAGTACATTTTGAGTTCATGGCAACATGAATACACCCTTATTATTATTTTATTAAATAAATAATTTATTTAAAAGGTTAAATAAATAATTGTATGTTATTTTAACAACGACTGAAGTAAAACTGAAGTGTGTCCACTTGTTAATAAAAATGCCTTATTGCACTCTATTAGCTCACCTTTGTTAGCCATGCTGATACAGGTCCCTTTCGCCATTTCTTTCCTTCAAATTATGTACTTCCTTGGCGTCTTGCTTTTAATTCCTTTAGTTGTAAAATAGTGTCTGGAAATCTCACAATTTTGTTGGATTAATTCACCAACACATGTTTTAAAAACCAAGCACAGAAAAAAGCAACGGCGCGAAAACTGTTCCCGTTTACGTCACGTTGTTATGGCAATGACGTGTCAGACTGACGTAAATAAATACAGGTATTTCCAGAGTTTTTAAAAATGTATTAATATTTGTTACAGTTTCGTATATGTCCTTATATTACTTATAATTTATTGCCCATATGTGGATATACAATATTACCACTGTGTCTGAATATTTAAAAAAAAAAACACACACACACACAGATAGGTCATTAAAGGTGTAAGCAGACAAAATATGTTATCATGATGAACTTTTTTTGTCGATTCAAAAAAATGTGACCAGTAAGTCAAAGATTTTATTGCCATTTTTACACGTATTAACATTGTTTTAAAACAATGTTAAGATGTTTTAGCACATAGCTAATATACCAGGACTTAACACATTACTAGAATTTTTGCTTAGCTATTTGTTTATCTTTATACAGACAGACAGACAGACAGACAGATAGATAGATAGATAGGTCGCTGGTTCGAGTCCCGGCTTGGCCAGTTGACATTTCTGTGTGGAGTTTGCATGTTCTCCCCATGTTCGCAATCCCCACAGTCCAAAGACATGCAGCATAGGTTAATTGAATTAACTAAATTGGCTAGGTGTATGGTGTTTCCCCAGAATTGTGATGGGTTGCAGCTGGAAGGGCTAAATGCATGGGCCACCCCACAAGGGTTATAGATGGGGGCCCCAGGTAAACAGTGGGGGGATTGGGGGGTTGTAAAGCCGAAAAGTGGTGCTATGCCACTGCATAAAACATATGCCACAGTAGTAGGTGGTTCATTCTGCTGTGGCAACCCCTGATAAATCAAGGACTAAGCTGAAGGAAAAAAACTGAGAAACTACAATAAAATGTTAAGAAATGAAACCTTACTGTAAAGTGCTACCACACAAGTCTAATAAGCCACGCAGCATCAGAGAAATGTAAGTTCCCAGATAATAACACTGAGGTTTTCTAGAACAACAAAGAAAATCACGTTTTCCCCCTCCAGATTCAAGCAGCGTGCAGCTTGTCTCTCTTCAATCCACTTCCTTCCTTCCCTCCTTCATATTCAACATCTCATTTATTTTACAGCCTGAGTTTGTTTCCAGCAGGGACAGCGGCACGACAGCCTACGATGCTGTAGCATTTGAAAACACACCACAAGTTTAATAGAACATAAAGTACAATCACGCTTAAGCTTGTTCAATTATGATACACACTGCAGTATTCACATACCAGCATTCTGCCTATCACCTCGGATGAATCCTAAAGACTGAGCCGGAAGATAAAAGTGTGTCTAGAACAGGAATTTAGAGTCATAAATGTTTCAGCAAGGCTGCGTTGTCATGTGTTTTACATCATATTGCAATGGATGCTTAAATGAGTGGCTGGGGGAAGCGGTTGCTGAGAGACATGAAATGAAAGAGGAGAAAGAGGCACTAGGGCCCAGCAACCAAAAACACAAGCACCTACTGTGAGGAACTCCACAGTGTCAGAGAGAATTAGAGCGGCCCTGTGGGACGGCATGGCTGATATGTGTGAATGGCAGAGTGAGGGGCAGTAATGGATTATCTGACACTCATTTCATGATATCATGACAAACCCACCTGCTCGGTCAGTGTAAGATCATATGATCAAAGCGGAACTTTCCACTGGACCTAGAAAGACCATGACAAGATTTCAGACTTCAGGGGTGGTTGATTTAACTCACTTTCAGATCATTTATCAGACCGCTGACATACTAAGCAGCAGTACATTATCCCATTTATGACAAAGCTACTCAGCAGAATGTGGACATGAACTATTGATTTCATTTTATTTATAATCGTCTCTGTTTAGGGGGAAAGTCTAATGTACATGACAATCAGTCTTTCAACAAGATAAGAATTTTTGCCAGAACCGAGATGACAGATGGAGCCACTTGCCTTCATATGAAACTGTTTGTATGAGTCAGCGCTGATGTGAAAAGCATGAAATCACGTCCTTCCTTGAAATCAGGTTTACCACAAGTCGTAGGCCTATGAAGTGCACACAAATAAGAAAATATATAAACATTTGAGGGCAACATGGTGGCACAGTGGTTAGCACAATCGCCTCAAAGCAAGAAGGTGGTTAGTTCGAGTCTCAGCTGGGTCAGTTTTCATTTCTGTGTGGAGTTTGCATGTTCTCCCTGTGTTCGTGTGGGTTTCCTCCAGGTGCTCAGTTTTCCCCCCATGCACAGTCCAAAGACATTCAGTATAGGTGAATTGGATGAACTAAATTGTCTGTAGTGTACGTCCTGGTTCTCCAGGTTGGGGGTTGAGCATTGAGCTAATGACCCACCTCATAAAAATCAAATGCTATGAAACATCAACATTGATCAGCTAAATATCAACTTCGATATAAACAGCCCTGGGTGTAAGTAAGTATTAACTAAAACTGATAATGAGCAATTTTTTTTACACTTAATTATTAATATTGTTAGTTCAAAAGTTAAAGTTAATATTGTTAGTTCGAAAGTACATCGACTAAAATTATTCAGAAATGTTCCGATTACAATTTTCCAAGGTAATAAATACTGTATTGTTCCTTATTTGTGTTAAAAATCAAGTTAAAGGGATGATTTACCTAAAACTGAAATAGTTTCACCCTCCTTTTGTTCCAAACCGGAATTAGTTTTTTTTTATATTGAACACAAAAGAAAATATTTTGAAGAATGTTGGAAAACAGTGGCCATTGTCTCCCATAGCTTGTTTTTCCTTATAATAGAAGTCAGCAAAATATCAATAAAAGAGTGTATGGGTGTTTGTACCAGTGTTGAGTTGCAGCTGCAAGGGCATCCGCTGCGTAAAACATATGAATAAATTGGCGATTCATTGTGCTGTGGCAACCCCTGATGAATAAATAGACTAAGCCTAAAATAAAATGAATGAATGACTTAACATTTGATTACTATATTGTGCATCGTAAAACAAATGAATGTGAAATGTCTGGATTCTTTTGTTTTTATAATAGCTGACATATTAAATAATTAATTACATTAAAGCTTTCTGTGAGAACTGCCAATGCTATGCTAATTGGGTATCTGAGTGGAATGCTAGTATGTAAGAGACCAGATGATCAGTGCCTGTAGAGACAACCCAACAAAGGTTTTTTGTATCGGTAGGATCACGTAGGGATTAGCAACAAAGAAAGAAAGAAAGAAAAAACTTGTAACAGTGCAGAGGAGACAAAAGTTGTTTTTCTCTTTAAATGAATGTCAAAAGAGAAGAGCCTTCACTATGCTGAACAACAGCTTATTTTAGGAACAAGCTAATCTTCAACTTCACTCTAAAAATGCTGGGTTGTCGTAACCCAATGTCAGTCGAATATGGACAAACCCAATGTTGGGTTACAACAACCCAGCATTTTTTAGAGTTCAAGTTGACTTGTTTGTCAATTTATTTTAAATGGATCTATTTTTAGTGTACACTGAAAAAAAATAAGGGTGACACTGTGGTTCAGTGGTTAGCACTGTCGCCTCACAGCAAGAAGGTCACTGGTTTGAGTCCCGGCTGGGCCAGTTGGCGTTTCTGTGTGGAATTTGCATGTTCTCACCGTGTTTGCGTGGGTTTCCTCCGGCTGCTCCGGTTTCCCCCACAGTCCAAAGACCTGCGCTATAGGTGAATTGGGTAAGCTAAATTGTCCGTAGTGTATGTGTGTGAATGAGTGTGTGTGTGAATGTTTCTCAGTACTGGGTTGCATCTGGAAGGGCATCCGCTGTGTAAAACATATGCTGGATAAGTTGGTGGTTCATTCCGCTGTGGAGACCCCGGATTAATAAAGGGACTAAGCTGAAAAGAAAATGAATGAATGAATGAAAAAAAAATATTAATAAAATCAGACAATTTTGTGTACAACACTTGACACATCTGCTTAGTTTTCATGGTATCTGCAAACAGTGACTGACTGTTGCACAACTGACATCAAGGCACATATGTGATTCAAGTGCCTTTTCCAATAGTAGAGCATGCATGCACACTGAGACATGTACTCTTAGACACATGCACTCAACAAAACTAGTGACATAATTATGAGGGGTACGGTTAGGGGTAGGTTTATAGGCTTACATGTGCACTTGGTCTGCACTTGGCCTTTATTAATCAGGGGTCGCCACAGCGCAATGAACCACCAACTTATCCAGCATAAGTTTTACGGCGGATGCCCTTTAAGCCGCAACCCAGTACTGGGAAACACCCATACACTCTCACATTCACACACACACTCTACAGCCAATTTAGCTTATTTTATTCATCTATACCGCTTGTCTTTGGACTTGTGGGGGAAACCGGAGCAATCCGAGGAAATCTGCGCGAACACGGGGAGAACATGCAAACACCACATAGAAATTCCGACTGACCCAGCCGGGGTTCAAATCAGCGACCTCCTAGCTGTAAGGCGATTGTGCAACCCACTGCGCCACCATGCAGCCCCGCATCAGAACAATAACACCTCTGATCTTTGATACCTTGGAGTGAGAACAATTATAGCCATCACATCGAAGTGTTCAATTCTGACAATTTCAAAGGGCCCTTCGAGATGAAAAATTTCAAAGCCTAAAAGTGACACTTTTTGTTCTCATGATTCTTTGTGGTTTTTAATTTGTGAAAGAAGTATTTTTCAGGGAATATATTTTTGGTCTGCTACACGTTCATACTGTACATTTAAAGCTCTCACAAAGGTAAACCTTTCTAAGGGATTAGGGTACAGGGATGAACTCTACAGAAGGGAACACAGCTCAAGTTAGATAATATAAGCAGCAGAGGTGCTTTTTGTACTGCACTTGACCCTGGTTTATCACTGTGCTAAGCACTGCTGTAACCCTGGTAAAGGGAGAATTTAGTATAATTTAGAATGTATGTAACACTGCTGACCCAGAGTTACAAACCCTGCTTCAGAGCAGGGTTTATAAATTTGAGAATGCATACTGTACAATATGCAAAATCATTAACCCTGGGTTTAGCAGTGTACATGTAAAATGTCAGATGATGAATACCCAGGATTTACTGTTAACCCCCTGGTAACCTAGGGAATTCAGTTTAACTGGGGTTTAAAATTCACACAGTTGACTAATTCAAGTGTAAAAAGCCCAAGGTTACACGTGCACATTAAAAAGTCCTTCTGACACCTGAATAAATGCACAATTTGTGTGGGGAACCAATTTGTGTGGGGCAACCTGACTGTTCACTACAGTAGTTGTGCTGTGCCTTCCAGGTCACAAAAAATTAACCCTTACGTTTTAAGAAAAAGTTTGAATAACTTTATTATGACCACTTTTCTTAAATGACTCACATTTTTTTGATGACAGTTACCCATATGATACATGGCTGACAGTGAGTAAAATATCTGCAAATGACCCAACAGTTTTGTAATTAGTGACTTTTCTATTCGTATCTACGGATATTACTCATCCTGTAATTTGCATAGCACATCTAGGAAAAATGTTATAAGGATAACCTAGCTTGAAACGGAAAACCATTACATTCTTTACTTTAAAATAAGCTTTCCTCATCAACACAGGGGCTTAAAAATGAGCCTTGCCACCGTGCATCTGCGTGAGATGTTTGACAGCTAGAGATAAGCTTGCATAAGCAGGATGTGGCTAAGCTGAAGCCGTTCCCCGATGAAGCGGTGGTGGTGGTGGTGGTGATCACCTTCAGCCACCGAGAGAGGAAAGCCAGGGGGAGATGAAAACGGGCAACTCAGTGTGATTAGGTGTGTGCTTTCTGTACAAACAATCAAGATGGCAGATGTGCCACTGTGAATTACCTTGTAATGTTAGCGAACGCTAATCCCTCAGCACATTTGTGCCCTTTGCTCTCTTTATCAAATAATGTCTGCTGATATGAGCGGAGCGTGTTGTCAGAGATACGAAAGACAAGGCCATGGGGAGAGGAACTGTGCCATTAGCAGCCTCTTGAGTGGAAGGAAATCATGCTAACCTTATACTGAAAGACTGGTAAGGCTGTGACAATAAAAAATCAAGTGGAACTAACTTGCCGTTTACATGCTGTCTGACTGTATTTATTGTAGGTTCAGAGTAAACACTCTTACTCTAGCTCCATTCAGCAAACAGTATAGTCAAGGTGTGCAATATCTAGATCAATGTGTTTATATTGATTTGATCTATTGGTACATTTGTGCAAACTTTGTTGGTGGAGCCCTTTCTCTATACCAGGGATGCCCAAACTTAATTGAGGCTAGTGAGCAAGGTAAATATAGTTGCCATGTGTAATTTCCTTATTTATTTAACAATATTTTAAAAAATGCTTTATAAAATTGCTTTATATTAACTAATACAGTATATTTTACATTACGTTTTAAAATGAACTTTATAGCTCATTTATAACAGAATAGAGTTGCACTGGTTTTTGCCTTGATTTGCTTACTGATGGCTTTCTCATAGTCCTCTATCCATCGAGTGACAGTATTTCTATTTTAAAAACTCGGGTTCATTTACAACATTTAATTTCAGTTTGCTTTTTGTAGCTCAGCAAAAAACAAAACAAAAAAAACAGAAAAGGTTAAGTCAAATTAGAAACAACAATCTCTGTTAAAGGCATTCTCCCCAACTCTCTCCATCATTCTCACTCTCATGTCAGATGCGATGGTGGGCTAAATCAAAGGTTATAAAGGTCCAGCTTTGGCCCGTGGGCCCCACTTTGGGCATCTCTGCTCTACACTCATTTCTTCTCCAAATTATTTTAGGCATGTCACCATCCAATAGTCAAGTGTTTGCATAACTGTTTAAATTATATATACCATATTTGACTAGTAACTGAGCACAGCTAATCAACACATATTAGCACTTTTCAACAGCATCTCATTGGTTAAGATAAGGTAAAGGGATAGTTAACCAAGTACACCAAGTTATTTAAAATCTATATTGTGTTTTTTTAATCTACTGAACAGAAAACATATTTTGATAAATGTTGACTTCTATTATAAGGAAAAACAAACTATGGAAGTCAACGGCTATACTGTTTTCCAACATTCTTTAAAATATTTTCTCAATATAAAAAAGGAACCTAATACAGGTTTGGAACAAAGGGAGGGTGAAACTATTTCATTTTTAGGTGAATCATCCCTTTAACTTGATTTGTTAACATGAATAAGGAACAATACAGCATTCATTAACCTTGGAAAATTGTAATCGGAACATTTATAAATAATTTTGGTTGATGTACTTTCGAACTAGCAATATTAACAAGTGTGAAAAGTTATTATCAGTTTATTTTAGTTAAAACTTACTCCCAGGGCTGTTTATATCGAAGTAATAATTAGCCGCATCATGTTTCGTAACATCTCATTTTTACAAGGTGGGTCATTAGCCCAATGCTCAACCCCCAACCTGGAGGACCAGGACATGCACACATAGACTACGGACAATTTAGTTAACCCAATTCACCTTTAGCGCATGTCTTTGGACTTGTGGGGGAAACACTGGGACAACATGCAAACTCCACACAGAAATGCCAACTGACCCAGCTGGGCCTCAAACCAGTGATGTTCTTGCTGTGAGGCGACAGCACTACCCACTGCGCCACCATGCAGCCCTTTCATTTTAACTAATACGTTATCTAATGTTAACAAGCGAGTGTTTTTGTCAATTGATTTTTTTTAATTAAAAGGAAAAACTGAATTAGAAAAAAGAAATGAAACAAATTCAAACAGAAATAATAACAAACATAGAAAAGTACATCAAATTACTGTAACACTAAAATCCATTTCAAAACATTGATAAACACTTCAATAGTACGTAAATGATGCTAAAATAAAACAAGTATTGTGCAGTGTCAGAGGGTTAAAGGTGGGCTGGATCTATACTTGGCGTGTGAGATTTTCGACTGTGTGCTACCGCTGACTGAATTTGTAGCCGACAGACTGAGGAGGGTTTATTTTTAACAGCTTAAATTTCTTGACAAACTCAGCCTGGGTTGTCTCTTCCAGGTCCAGATGGACAGCTCTGCTGATACCCTCGCTTATTCATTTCATGCCAGAAAGAATCAACATTTTGAATGCCAATAGATTTTTTTTGTTCCTTTTCTTTTAGCTACTTTCTCTTTCCTCTGGTTCCGGTCCAGCGTCCCTCCCTCCCGTTTGTCCTTTATCCGGAAACCGCACTAGGAGAGATTTGTGGCTCAGCTGCTCCGCTGGTACTGAGCTCTGAATGACTTTTATGTGCTAATGACTCTGTTTAATGAAACCTTGTAAAATTCTGCACATGGCGAAGGAAGCCTAATTTAAAGGCTTGGAGATTTGGAGCTCAGTAAATTGCAGCACTGACGGCTCTGTTTGGGCCGTTCTCCATACTTTCTTAATGATTCAGGCTTTCCAGTGTGCGTGGCAGGACAGAAATCTGATAAACAAAAACATCTAAAAATCTTTGATGGAAATATCTGTTGTATAGTTTAGAACAGAGATCACCATTCTGCATTTAATTTCACTCAAACCAGTGGAACCGCTGGCTTGTTAGGTACAGTATAAGTACTGTCATTTTTAAAAGATGTAAACTGAAAATAGATCCAGGAGAGCAGGTATAGCTTTTCCAACTCATAGTATCACCATAGCAACCCTCCAGGAGACTAAATACTTTATAAAATGGCAATGTCATACATCTTTATATGGAAGACTGAATGCTTCAGCACCACCAGAGCTTGGAAATAAATAGTAAAATAAATATGGGAGAGCAGACAGAAATGCACAAAAGCTCATAAATCTGGATCATATTTACATGACTCTTGAAGCTAGAGTGTGGAATATACAAAGATGTATTAGTCTGAACAGTATAAGCCTGAAGCTGATATATGCAGTAAACGTGGGCGCTTTGTTTTGGTCTGCCTATTAAAGGGAGAGTTCACTCACAAATGAAACATTTTCATTTGCTGAAAGTGTTCTCACCCTCAGGCCATCCAAGATGTTCATTTTTACCACTAGATATATAAGTGTATAAAAAGATTTTTAGCTGAAACTGGAGTCCTTGGTGATTCATGAAATGCAAGTCAACATCTACCAGCACATTGAGAGTCAAACAAATGTAAACAAAATGAATATCAACAATATATTGTGAATATTTTTTCAACATGTCAAGCACTGGACTATTTTACAGAAGCTCTGGAAGACATAAGAAAACAAATCTTGTGTGTCTGCTTAAAATGTTCACTATGATTGAGCTAGAAAAATGATTTTCCTTCGAATAAGGCATTTCTTAAGAAGAAAAAAGTGAGAGGTGCAGTTGGACTAGATTAACAAACTGTCTAAAATTGTAACGCAACCACATTAAATGGTATGAGAAAAGTTTTCATTTTGATTCCTAGAAGAACAAGTAGAAATCACCCGCTTCAAATGTTATCACTCGATGGAATGGGTGTTATTAGTGGTTATTAGCTGATGGAAATGGGACAATAGGTGCCTTCTGTGCCTACTGGTAGGTTCAGAAGGCTGTTATCATTCATTCACATGGTTAATCAGCTAAACTAATAGAGAAGACTCCAGATCCAGATCTGTTTTCACATTACTGTGACGGCTGAGTTTAGGGTTGGGATAGACGTTAATAAAATACAATTAATGAGAAAATTTATAAACAATGTAAATAATTCTCGTTAACTTCCGGCAGCAGCCGTATGTGATCTATAGATGATTAATCATGTGGATGGATGATTACAGCCTACCAGAAGGCGCAGAAGGCCCCTACCGACCCATATCGGCTGATAACCACTGATAACGCCCACTCAATCGAGTGATAACATTAATGTGGCAACTAAATTTCAAAAGACTTCACTAATGAAATATGAGCATTGCACATGGCAAATGTTAACCGTTGGATCAGCCTTCTAATATACTTAACAGTCTTGGTTTTAAATAAATATATTTATACATATATATTTACAATAAACATAAATAGACAATAAATATAACAAGGCTAGTATTTTACATTTATACACTGTCTTATCAGCAACACAATGGAAGGCTAAATCCCAGTATGGATGAACTACTAGAACCGCCCCTGTGTGTAGTATTCATCAAAACAGTACCTGTGCTGATCTTAGACGCTGCAACCAAAATAAAACAAACAAAATATATTTTAAACAAACGTGTGAACTTTTGCATCTGTTTATCCGGCATTATGCTACAGGGCACTAAGGCTTTATATGTTCAGTTGCTTTGCACAGACACAACAGTTTGCTTCATAAGATTTCTATGTATCATCAGGAGAAAAGATATTAACTTTGTTTTGTCTGTTAATTGCATGTCTATTTATTTATTATTGAACTTTGAATGTGCAGGTGTTATATCGAAATCCGACTCCCCTCCCTGAAAAACATGTTCTGATGAAGCTACAATCAAATAATTTAGCAAAATTACTCTATAGAGCAAGAAATGACATATATTTGGTTTATATGTGACCTTTTAAACCTCTATTTGTAGGAGGTGTAACGGTAAATCAGTTTGCACCATTTATGAGACTTTAATGTTGTTATTGTTGTTATATAAGAAATTTGCTTTGAACTTATTTACTTTTGTCTAACTGGCCTACAGAAATTGATTTAAATAAATGTCCCATTACAGTAGCCTACATCATTATTGAATTCTGTTTTATATATAAGTCAGCTTGTTGTCTTTTATTTAGGATTGGTTTTGTTTATATTTTGTTCATATTATTGTCCTAAAAGTATAAAATTGGGCAACACGGTGGCTCAGTGCTTCGCACTGTCACCTCACAGCAAGAAGGTCGCTGGTTCAGGTCCTGGGTGGATCAGTTAGCATTTCTGTGTGGAGTTTGCATGTTCTCTCCATGTTTGCATGGGATTCCTCTGGGTGCTCCGGTTTCCCTCACAATTCATGCGGTATAGGTGAATGTGTATGTGTGTGAATCAGTGTGGATGTTTCTCAGTACTGGGTTGCAGCTGGAAGGGCATTCGCTGTGTAAAAAAATAAGCTGGATAAGTTGCTGGTTCATTCCACTGTGGCAACCCCTGATGAATAAAGGGACTAAGCCAAGGAAAATGAATGAACGAAAGTATAAAATTCAGAACAAATTTGTACATTAAAGTAGGCTACACAAGTCACAAACGGTGCAAATTTCAATTCAGCACTGGTATGTAATTGCATTTTATCAATAACCAGTTCACATAATAATCCCAGTTTCACATAATAATCTTCTTTACTGTTCCACCGACATTTGTTGTCCTGAAAGTGAGTAAATTAACACCAAATAGTATTTTTGTCTGAACTACTACCTCTTTAAATTGATGTAGAAGCAAGTCAAGTGTTTTTTATCTGCTAGACTAATGTGGCAGCAAAGCAGGTCCATATGCAGAGTGTACTTACATATGAAGGTTACAAGAGGACATTTGGAGAGATCAGAGGCTCTCAGCAGCTGGAGAAAATCTGCGTTTAATGTAAAGCTGAAGCAACACGCAGATGAAGAAGCGTCACGTCTATGACAGTAAACCAGCTGAACAGCAGCGCCATCTTGAGGCCACAACCAGCACCTGCCGGAGAGAAGCGCGGGAACACGAGGCCTGCCTCCCTCCTGTCAGAATCACTAATTACATGTTGAATTGCCCGTCACACGCCGTATATTTAGTATTGACGGTGATATTAGTCTTAGTAATGAGTCTTTTTCTCAGCCTGAATGGTTTTAGTCTATCATCAGGAACATTAACGTAATAACAAATCCTGGCAGGCTACTTTTCTCACCCCTGCCTAATCAAAGCTATCCATTCCGCGCACGCGGTGAGGTCTGCAGTGAACCCCATACATCTCCACAAAACACCACACGTGCGTGCGTCAGGTGAGATCAGCTCGTGGAGCTTTAGACCTGTGCAGATGATTATAGTAGTCTACGTTCTATAAGTTTGCAGAAAGATGGCAGTTTATCAAGCGTTAACCAGCGTGACTGTAATAAGGTTTATTGCGGAAACGTTCACGCTTAAGTGGTTGGTACAATTACGGTCACCTTAGGAAAGATTCCCGTTGAGATGTTTTCGCAAATCGACGATGAGCTCCAGGGGGGTTTGCTTCAAACGTACTTATTCCGCCCCTCCAGTTAAGCATCGGGAGACTGATAAGAGGAAAATTAGAAGGAGAAAAAAGGAGGAATCGACCGGCCTTTATTAAGAATCCCTCCCTCTGCCTTCTGGCGGTGTCTGGTGGCCCGCGCTCCACGTGCTGCTCTCTTTGATTGGCGGAACCGTTTTCCACAGTGTTTCTTTCCCTTTTAGGGAGCAGATAATTCCCATGGGCTGAACTGACGATTATTTTGTAAGCACTACCCTCTCTTTGTGAAAACCTACTAATGCTCCATTAATTGAATCGCTGATCTTGTCAGGTATTTAAATTGTGTGACAAGTTAAAGGATAATTAATGCATTAAGCACATGACATGTTTGATGTTGAGGATAGCTGCTGTTTCAGATGGAATGCACTGAGATAATATTCATTGTTGTGAGTGGCATGAAGGTGAAGTTCATAAGAGCTGCGGTTAGTTGATAAATCTATAAGCCGATATACATCAGCCATGTTGGGTAGCTGGGTAAAGTCTAGATCGGATCAATGGATCGGATACGCGGCCAACCGGAAGTGCGATATGCACATTAATATAGCAGCATTTTTTGACACCTTATAACAATAATTAATATTTATACAGTACAGTACTGTGATGGTTGGGTTGGGGTGAGGGTAGGCGTTAAAAAAAACAATTTATTGGGTAATTTATTAGATAACAAATAATTCTCAATAACTTCCGGCCGCAACCATATCCAATCTAGCAACAAACCTGTAGTTGGGCATGTACGAATTGGGGAATGCATTTGATTTTGCTAAATTAACACAGTACTACAAGTTGAAAATGTCACAAGACACAAAGTTCCTGTAGTCAAAAATAAAAATTATTTTATTATTTATCATCATGCCTATCTAAACCCGTCTTTTGAACATATTTTAGACGAAGAGGCACAGCTGAATGCAACACATGAATATGCACCCTATACTGACACTGAGAAGAAATGGTTTAATACAGATATTTTTGTTTAATGTGCGTACAAAATAAGTAACTTGATATTATTCTGATTGAACTACAGAAGGGCTGTTTTGGGGATGTTTATTGATACCTTTCTGGACTTTAAATGAGTCAGGAACCTTGCTGTCTATGGAGGATGAGGGAGCTCTCAGATTTCCCTTAAAATATTTTAATTTGTTTCCCAAAGATGAATGAATGCTTTGGGTTTGGAACGACATAAGAGTGAGTGATTAATAACAGAATTTTCATTTCTGGGTGAACAACACTTCAACCCAAACTTTCTAACCTGTGAAAGGTTTATGCCATATCTTGGAGAATTTCAATCTCTTCTTTTTTTTACAACTAGAGATGCAATGTTGTAACCTCTTGGAAAAGTGCACAACTTTTACTTACAGTGATGCCACTTTGACCATGCCAAGATGGTGAAAGCTCTGTCGTTCATAGAGTGATTGAATGGCATCGGCACATTTAGTGTGTATATACAGTGCTCAGCATAATTGAGTACACCCCATTTTGAAAATTAATATTTGTATCCATTTCTCAGTGAATATAGACAATGTATTTTGGTGCTTTTAAACAAAACAGATTTATTAAACAGATATATTTATTACAATAATAATTTAGTCACCAAAAATATTTAAAAATGGAAGGATAATACAATTAAATTCAAACCAATATTGAAAAAAAAAAATAATAATAATAATTACAACCTATAAAATTTCAACAAAATTTTTTGCTGCTTTTGATTTGTCCTCTTTTTAAAATTTGCATTTAATATTTTTCTATGATCACTTAAATTTGGGTGGACTAGTTTTGGAGAGTTATCGTTAGATAAGCTCCAGATTAGGCTTCAGTACTGACTAATCTAATGTATATGCACAAATATAATATTGTATAGCTTTCTGTTAAAAATATGAATTTTAAAGGTACATTTGTAAGGGCTGTACTTGTATATGTTGAGCACTGTACATATATATGAACCCTTTTCACATTTCTAGGTTTCTTATAAACAATAGTTGAATATAATAGTTGAACATGCATAGTGGTGAATGGAAAAGTATCATTTTTGTCTTTTCATTTGTTCCAGCAGCATGTGAAAAACCCATAAATGTATAACCCACAATCATAACAACCCATAAGACTTTACAAAAGAAGTAAAACAAATGAGTGTTATAAATATACAAATAAAAAATATATATAATAAAAATAAAATAGTAAAAATTTAAATATAAATAATAAAATAAAATAGATATTTTACAGTCTGTTAAAAAGGTCATTCTTTCATTGAGACCAAGCATAACATCAACAATGTAATGTTAATAACCTTTAGAGCCAATCAGAATGAATCACGCTTTAAAGAGCTTGAACATTTAAAATCAACAGGTGAAAAAACTATAACAATCTTGTAATAAACAGAACAATATCGTCTGCTGGTTTGGCTGCTAATACAGCTCATTATAGTTATATATATATAGTCTTTGTTCTTTATCTATAATAGCAACAGCACAGAGAAACAATGTTGTTGGCTTCACTTTCGGAACAATTGTTTCCAGCTGATGAAAAAAAGCGAAAGTCAGTCAGAATCTTCAGAGCTAGAGCATTTAGCATCTAAAAAAAACATTTGCTATGTTTGCTTACAAAAAACATGATCATACATTGGTTTGCAAGCTAACAGTGAGTACGTTTACATGAACACCAATTATCCGATTTTATTATGATTAAGACAATAATCTGATAAATAGTCTACCATGTAAACAGTGATTTTTGATTAATTTAATCAGATTAAGATCATAAACTAAACAGAAATCAGATTAAGACATGTGGAGTATGCTGATTTTAGTCGCGTTATTAAAGTGTAGTACAGACATGTAAACACTGCAATCAAACTATTACATGTAGGATTTTCACAGCATTTTGTGACAGGATACTCTATACACACAGCTGTTTGACACTATTCTCTGTACCTACTGAGTCAAAGAACAATCACCTGCATCATGAAATGCAGAGCTTATTTCCCCATACGTCGTGCATTATCAAATTCCATTAAAACTACACTCTTCCAGCAGTTCGCTCGCATCCAATATCTCGTTTGTGACCTGAAATGTTCCTGAATGAAAGTGAAAGTGCCAAACTGCAGTTAAAGTCGACAAATCAAAAGTGAAACACCCCAAAATACATGAAACTCCTGAGGAAATGTGGATAGCGTGGTGACGCAATGACTTTAATCGAAATATGCGCTATAAAACGTAAACGGGATCATGAACGGAACACGGAAAAAGCAACTCATGTAAACGCCTTAATCATATTATTGTCTTTTAAAAGATTAAGGCAAATAATTCGATTACTAGTTTTATAGTTACTTTCGATTTATAGTTTTATATTATCATTCTTGGTATGAACGTACTTTAATCCTATTGAATGTTGGATTCGAGCTGCATTGGAATAAAAAGTGCCTGACACAACACATGTACCTCATCAAGCAAAAGAGCAGAAACCATCAAGATGGAAACTTAATAACAAAGCACAAGCACTCCCATCTTTAAAGCGAATCAGTTTATATAGTTTGGTTTACAAAAAATGTCAGCATACAGTATGTCATTTTCTCCCAGTACAAACTAACGTGTGACTCATTCAGTGAGAACGTACATCTAGATGTATTTACAGCGCAAGCAATCATTCCAACAAAATAAACATGAAAACGTAACCACATGTACTACTCACTACTGGCAGCCGCTACGGTTGAAGAGGTAGCTTCCACAGTTAGACAATGCATCCCATTTTTGATTAGATGTGTCCTACAAAAATAATTTACAACATTCTGACATCTATAAACACGCGCGCTTACACACACACACTCACAGACACATGATTTGGAATTCTGTCAGTTCTACTGGCTACGACCTGCAAGGCTTGTCAGTTGATGCCAGAGCTTATATGACTGGCTTAATGGCATTCATTTTGCAAACATATTAGAAGACCAAAAAAAGATGTTGACATTCGGTATCTAAGGCAACCAAAACACACATTTCCTTTCACTTGAATTCATGAACATACATGGACGAAGTGGAATCATGATCATAAAATGTTCTATATTGCTCAACAACAACAACAAAGATACTTTGGTCCTCTTGTCGATTCCACCTGACATAGCTTAATGGCTAATTTTAAACATCAATATATCATACAGCTGATCAAACGTCGCTGCTACTGTATGATAGGGTTGGGAGATGTCGACCAATTTGGCATCGTACGATGTTTAATGTGAAACATTGCGATAGACGATGTCATCGGTGTCGTAGGCAGCAGTGAATTAATTTTTTTTGAATAATTAATTAATTCATAACAAATTAATTATTTGTAGCCTGCCGTTTCAACTACCTAACCCGCATGGTCTTTGTTTTACCCATAACCAAATCATAAATAAATCAAGATAAGTTACACACAAATTAACACCTGTCAATCACTTTTTCCGCGGGACTCTGACATGAATAGGCAGAGTGATCTGTGTCGTTAGAATGGCGTCGACAAACTTGGTTGGTAAACAAGGTGCACAACCAACAGGAACCAACCAACAGTATCTGAGGTTTTGCTAAAATTACTAAGTACAAGTGTGAAAGTGAAAGATTGAAGCAGTGTACTGACGCTGGGACACGTTACCTGATAGATTCAAAAGATTCAGAAGAGTCGTTAGATAGAGACAAGATTAATTAAATATCACGTTTAACAACTATGGTGAGATGCGATCCAGCGGTACATCCTTGATAAATTGTCCGATGTGCACTGTTCTCTGGGGTTTTGTTCTCAAAGCACCTGCTGACTGATGGAGCTCAGACGCGCACATACGCTGCAGCGCATGACTGTGTGTGTGGTCACCTGATGTGCGTTTTCAGCGGTATATAGTGAAAGGAGGGCTTTTCAGAAATGCTAGATGAAACGGCAGTGTCGACGTGGATCGTTTTCGCTGTTAAATGCCATTTTAAAACAAAGACGTATTAGTGTAAACAGGGCCTAAGTGTGTGTTTTTTGCGGGTTGCTGCTGCAATGGGGGCAGGGTAGAAGATTGCAATGCTGGCTCAGTATCGTGATGTCTATCGGCCATCAGCGATTGATGATGGCATCGTCTATCGACCCAACCCTACTGTATGATGTAAAGTGTAGAGAAAAATGGGTTTTCATAAGGGCAGGTTTTAAATCCAATACACCTCAGGGACTATTGCACAATATTGCAGATCCAAATATTTCAAGTTTATTTATTAACATACTGGAAATATTACTGAGCATAAATGTCTATTTTTAAACTTTATATTACTTCACCTGCCATTTATATTTAAAAACAGTCAAATCTTTAGCATATTTTCATGTTCCATTCAGTTATAGCATGCAAAATTAATCTATTTTTTCAGATGTAATAATATTAATGTTAATATCAGCCATTAATTGTTTATCATTAATAAGATAGTAATCTGTCAGAATATTAATATGCATCCTTTTTGTGTGTCATGGCAAACAAATCAGATCATCTATACAGAAGGTAGCTTACACTATTACATGAAAACCTATTTTTACTCTACCCAGTGTACAAAATACATCTTGAAATGATCTGGTGACTTTTTTTGTCAGAAATAATTGCTAAACAATAATAATAAAAAAATATAGTCTGCCATTCATCCATCAAAGCATTTCCATGTTTAAAATAAATTATTAGAAACATACTAGTGATTAAGGAAGCACTGTGGTCAAGAAGACATCCAAACGTCATTGTAAAACTTAAATTAAAGATGATTTCTTTTCCATGAAGAGTACTGGCATGTTTGGATCACTCGGTTAGCTGAAGGACAGGCATAAGATTTTTAGGATTGCTTTCAGAATATGCAAGCAAGGAATGAATGCTTTCACTGTTAGAGGAAACACAAGAGAAACATATAGAGCACATTCTCATCGGCATACTGGAAAAATCCAGTATATGGAGGAACTTTGCTACATTGAACGGGATTCCCGCTACAGTCTGAGACTATGATGACAAAGGACAAGGAGAATCAACATGACTAGCAACAATGGCACATATATCCCTGCTTTAAATCAAAAGGACAGACGTTTGAAAGAATAAAAGGGAAAATACATTTTCTTTTCCTAAAAACACAAAATGCCCCAAGAAAATGAACAGACAACTTCTGCTCTCTTGTGAACTGAAAGGCAGGCACTGGGAGAGATAAGATCACTGTGTCCATCAGCTGTCAATCAGCCCTGGGTGCCAACGCAACTGAATTCGGCTGAGGGGGACAGGAAACAGAAAACAAGACGTGTTGTTTGCTGACAACATTTGGCTCAGTGAGTCTTTCTGTATTGTCAGATTTCCCTTTTCATGGATTCAGTCGATGTTCACTCAGACACACACACACACACACACACACACATGCGCACAAGTGTGAAAAGAGAAGAAAGTGCTTCCGGGCTGTTTGCATTTGCAGCCCCTCCCTGCTGTCTGTCCTTGTGGAGCAGTGACACTCCACACCCTGGAGGACTCGTGAGGAGGTGAGTGTGTGAGCGCTCGGGGCTGTGAGCTCAGTCTGTCATGCGGGGGATGTTGTAAGAGTAGTGTACTAAAGGGAGGCCGCGGCTCTGGCAAAAACAAGCTCGGCCGCACGCCTGCACCTGCTCTGAACTGTCTGACACGAACGAATCCCCCTCGTCTCCATATTCCGACTGGGCAGAAAGCGTCCCGGTGTCGGGCCAGTAGCCCTCTGAACTCAAGCACTGAGGCACATTCGCCATCAAAGCAGGACAGCTGTGGGACTTCACTAAATGTCTGCAGGCGGAGGAAGAGGAGGACGCTGAAGAGGAAGACGTCCGGATGTGGAGAGCGGCGTCACAGTGTTCGCACATTCCTCGAGAGTCGCCGTGAAGCTTTGTGTACATTCCACAATCACTCGACAAGCCTTCTCCATCATCAGACACTGGCGAACCTCCTGCCACAGTTCCTTTGGTGACTGTTTTACCAACCAGCCTGCCGCATCCTCCAGTCCTGCCCCGTCCTCGAAGGTGAAGCCAGTCATATCTGAAGGACGGACTGAAGCAGACGTACAGCACAGGGTTCAAGCAGGCAGACAGGGGGAAGAATATGAGTGTCACCGATTTGGCCATCTCTGGTCCGCCCACTGCATTACTAGTCCCGGCCAGCAGGGGAGCAAAGGAGAAAGCTGCCACCGGGCAGAAGAAGATGCAGTTAGTGAAGATGAGCCAAGCAATGTGGCGCACAGATCCAGCCTGCTCGGGGTCAGCCAGCTGAGCGCGCCCCAGCCTGCAGTATAACCGCGTATAAACCACGGCGCTTAGCAGGTATGCTAGTGTGTTCATTAGCACAAGGGCTACAGTGAATCCCAGGCCAGGACTGGAGCCTTCAGAGAAGGGCAGGCAGAGGGGAGAACCCATGGCTGTTCCATGGTACAGACTCATACAGGCCGCTGCAACAGATACTAATCCCAAAAGGAGTGCGGCGATAGCAAACCTCCTTCGCCTTTCTCTCCTTTCACCCCTGGACCTCAGAGCTCCTGCCTTCCCCATCAGAGCCTTTACGGCCAAGCATCGCTCCACAGCAGCTAACGCCAGCAGCAGGACGGCCCACTCGGAGGAGAACACTGCGAGGAAGCCCACCACCTGACAACCAGCGCCTGTTTCCCACCACACACCATACTCTGCAAATGAGCCCCAGGTGACCGTGTCCAGCAAGGTCAGCGCTGCCACGTAGACCCCAGTCAGCAGGTTAGCAGAGGCCAGAAGAGCCACCAGGAAGCGGGATGGGGACAGAGAGGAGGTGCGTGGGGAGAAGGTGGCGGCAAGGACCAGGCAGTTGAAGAGGAGCGCAACCAGGCAGATGAACCACACAGTCAGTCGAATCATCCAGCTTCCCAACAAGTGTCCACAAGGTTTAAATGCCCCTGAAAGATGAAAACCATAAACAGACACACATCAAACCATAGTAGGAAAAGTGCCTAAGTGGCATAACAATTTCACAATGGTTGGTTTGATATTTCTGAAGAAGTCTACTAAGATCACCAACATTGCTTTTTATAATTAAAAATAATATATATTGTGAATTATTATTCAAATAAAAAATGAATGTAGTTTAAATAGACTTTATGGCAAACAGATTTCTGCAAAATACAGGGTGATTCAAAAAGAATAGCACAACTTAAAAATCAAGAACTCTGCAAAGAAAATTAGAGCTAAGCTCTTTCTGTCACCGGTTTAAGGAAGCTCTGAAGTTTTGAAAAACTTGAAGTACTCTTCACATTGATTAATTGCCCAAGGTTCCATCATGTTTCTTTGATTCAATACAGATTTTCAAAGTTGTGGTATTTTTTAATCATCCTGTATAACTATTGTAATCCATTACTTATTTGTTAAGAATTATAACCTTAACAAATGATTTCATGTAATGGGATTATATAAAATTAAAAAATACTGAAAAGGGGATGCAACAAGTTCCCAGTCATTATACAGTGGTCCCTCATTAATTGCGGGAGTTACATTTTAAAAATAACCCGCAATAGGTGTAGTCGTTAGCTTTTTTTTTTTTACAATTATTATAGATGTTTTAAAGCTGTAAAACCCCTCGCTACACACTTTATACACTTTTCTCAGACAGGCATTAACATTTTCACTTTTCTCTCTTGTATAAACACTTATGTTATTTTTCTCCTCCTTTATGTAACAAACCAAAAATGCATTTATTCCGCAACGGCACCCTACAGCCGCTTAACTTGCTTTAGCATGTCCAACTTTTTGTGCGATGGTTAGCATCTTCCTCTGCCTTTTGGGTGCTACAGCAGGTGCCCTCGACAGTGTATAACGTTTCATCAGCATTGTGGGGTTTGATCGGGGGAAAACTTGCAAACATACAGTACAGCACTTTGGAATCTCACTGCTAGCAATCGAAGATTTGTCAATTTGGCAAACTGAACGCATTCTGTACTGTACATCAATTGGTACTGGGCCGCACAAGAAGTCATTAATTATTTCCATTTTATTTCTTATCTGAGTGAGAACGATCCTTTATTTTGAAAAATCTTTAATTCGTTTACATCTCTATCACTCTATCGCCAAATTTAACCACAAGTAGCAAAATGGGTAAGAAACAGACGTCTTTGGAAAGTTTCTTTGTTAAGGGGAAAAGGCTCAGTGAACTGCCAAGGAATGGATCTGCAACCCATTTGTCAACAAATCAGTTGGAGATGCTGCTGGAGATCACAAATGATGCCGACCTTTTAGCAGTCGTTTGCATATCATGTCTTTTCGAGTTTATGCAAGTCTGTTATTTCCAATAGAGGCGTGGCGCGGTGCAAGTGATGTTACGTGTGCCAGACACACTAAGTTGAATGAATGCTGCGAACGGCAGCATTGTCCTGGTCCGTGGTAAAATTGTTAAGCGTTGACCAGTCCGCGGTGATAAAAAGGTTGGGTATCACTTCTGTACAGGAGACACGACTTGGAGAATATTGATTGAAAATCCGCAGAACTGCAAGGCTGCGAAAGGTGAACCGCTTTATAGCAAGAGACCACTGTATATACAATATAGTATGATACTGAAAAGCAATCCCCAGTATGGTAGTGATTTTTTTTTGTGCCAATTACATATATTATTTTGAAGCACTAATCCTATGACTATCCTATAATATTACATTCCCACAGTTTTCTGGCTGTAGCAAAATAAAAAAGAAGCCTTTTTTGTATTTACCCGGTAATGGAGAGCAGTGCATGACCATAGGAATTCTTTCCATGTCTTCCTCGCCACCTAACATGTATATGTATATTTATGTGAGTCAACTATTGAAGCACTATACCACACATAAACACAGCCAGAGAAGCTAATTCAATCACTTACAGCCACAAATACCAGAAGCAGCAAGTTACTGAGCTAAAGTGAACACCAAAAATCATACCAAATGCATTTCTTCGCTCGTCATCCTCTGCTGGGTTAACCGCACTATCATAAGCCACAAAGCGCAACACTGGTAGGCATAAGGAACCGTTATGGACCTGTGGGGACAGAGACACAGTGAGCGAGGTCTTGAAGAATTACTTAAATTATCTGGGTTTTGATGAAAGAAAAGCTCAAGGTCTTGCTGATTTCTTGAGTACACCGTGAGTGTGATTACAGAGTACGGGTGAAGGTTGGGACGTCACGTCATTATTCATACAAACTGAACTGGGACGCGGGGGAGCGACCGTAATGACCTGTAATCAGTCACGGCTCATGAGAAAGGCTGTGAAGAGCTCTAACCTGAGTTTAGGCAGAGTCTTAGACATCAGGCCGTTCCTCAGCTCCATGTTTCCAGTCAGCTTGAGCTGGTTCAGTGTGCTCAGTCCTGCAGTTGGAACACTGGCAAGGGAGTTCAGACTGAGATCCCTAATGACATGATGGAAAAAAAGCAATTATAGTCATGGAGACACACACACACACATATATACACACACATAGAAGAAAGCCCCATATGGCTTTGTTGTTTAATCGGAGGTGCTCTGGTGGAGAAAATGCACGTACACGACCATAAGCATGTCTGATATCTTCTAAGTAGTTAACCAGCAATTTATAATAAGCTCAATCGTGACAATTATGTCCTCTTAAAAATGATGAATATGAGCAATAATGGAGGCAGACTCCAAGTGAACACTCACAGGTTAGTGAGAGCGCTGAGAGAAAGGAAAGCATCTCTGTGGATGAACTTGATCTGGTTTCTGCTCAGGTCTCTGTAGAGCGGAAAGAAAACAAACACACACACGGGCTAAACATACATACAGATGGCTCTGGATAAAGGTTCAGAATTCAGAACAAAGCCTTATGCGCGCTCACTGTGAGGGTGATTATTGAACTGCTGTTCATTTGACTGATATGAAGTCGTACTTTGGTCATTTTATAGTTATTTTGATATAGTTACACATATTTGTTATAGTTATTTTAAATAATTGCTATGCAACCTAATAAGTTAACCTGACCCTAATTGTAGGCCCATGCCTTTTTAAATAAATATATAATTAATAATAATATTCAACAATTTATGATGTTGTTATAATTATTAATAAATAATAATTAATAAAACTAATAAGCACAATGTTTATAATTTGCTGTTTTTGTTAATAAGAGGAAAAAAACTAATTGTGTTCACCATGACGCATGCCATTTTTAATAATATAATAATAATAATATTCAACAATTTATGATGCTGTTGTTATAATTATAATTTTTATCAATAAATAATAATTAATAAAATTAATAATCACGATGTTTACAATTTTGCTGTATTTATTATTAAATAAGAGGATGAAGAGACCTTCCTATAAAAAACTAAACAAAATTGTGTTTATCATGACGCATGCCTTTATTAATAAATATATAATTATTAATAATATTCAACATTTTATGATGCTATTGTTATAATTATAATCAATAAATAATAATTAATAAAATCAATAATCACAATGTTTATAATTTTGACAAAATTGTGTTCATCATGACGCATGCCTTTTAAAATAAATATTTAATTAATAATAATCTTAAACAATTTATGATGTTGTTATAATTATTAATAAATAATAGTTATTAAACCTAATAAGAACAATGTTTATAAGTTGCTGTATTTTTTAATAAATAAAAGGAAAAAAACAAATTGTGTTCATCATGACGCATGCTTTTTAAAATAAATATATAATTAATAATAATATTCATCAATTTATGATGATTACACAGTATTTATATTCATACTGCTGCTACTACTACTAATAATAACCACAATGAACAATTCTTCAAGTTATATAGCTCATTAGACCAATTACAGTTAAGTACTCAATACAAGAATTCAGTAATACTTCTTAATTCTGATTGGCTAATTTAAGTATTGCATAGTCAATTTTGTTTGTATAATGAGTGTTGCAAACAATTTCCTCTGTAGCTGTGCGAGTTTTAGATCTTTTGTATCCCTCCACAGCCTCTTTCATCTCATATAATGAAATCTTTCATCGACTCCGAATCAATATTTCATGACCATTTATTTATTTATACGGTAAGGAGCCATGTAATACGTGGCATAATTTAGGGTCGTCTAATACAGGACTGATCACCCTGCCTGAGATTACTTTGTGATAACGACCTGCTGTCTATATACATTTTTTATTACAACATTTGCATATAACCACAATTTTGGCACACGATAATTGCAATTACTTACAGCACTCGAAGGCTAGTCATGCCCTGGAAAGTTCCCCTGTCTATCTGCTTGATTTGGTTATGCTGTAGATTGCTGCAAATATTTAAAAAAGTCAGTGCCTATTCATTCAAATGTCAGAACTGAACATAATGTGGCGTGTTCGCAAAAACTTACATGTCCTGCAGTCTAACGCAGCCCTGAAAGGATGGCAGGTCTTCAATGTAATTATAAGAAAGGTCTCTGTCAGGACATAGACACAAATGTTGAGACACGGAGCTGGTGAGGAGTGGGAATGTTTTGATGAAGTTTGGACAGGAACTGAAGGATGTGTGATGTGTTACAGCAGTCAGGTCTGACTCTGGCTCGCTCTCCTCTGGGAGGTCATTAGACGGCACTTTAAAACGTCCCCCTGCAGCTGTGCTTCTGACAGGCCACTGCACACTGATGACGCTCGACCATGCACACCGCACCTGGCCACCATTGACTTCCACGGTGTGCGTTTTAGGGCTAGGCGTCAATTCAGATGTCTTGTTTTCAATTAGATTCAGATTCTCAAGCTCTTGATTTGATTCAGTGAATATCAATTTAATATAAATGTTGTATTTATATTTGTGAAAATCATCAGTCAACTTCGTGTACCTCTGTTTCAGATGCGTGGAATAAACAGTCATAATATAGAAATATAGCAGGGATTTTAAGGTCAAAGACAGTGGGACCCTCGTTTTATGTAGAAACACATATTAATAAACATCGATTCAAAATACATTACTCAGCATTTGAAGTGGGTCAAAAACTTTCATCAAAGCTAACCTAAAACCAAAATGTGCAGCCGTTCTTGAACTTCAAGATGTTGACTACTACAGATCAATTCAATTCTACATTAATTCATAAAGTTTTGAAACATATTCAGCCAAGAGCACTGATTTGTTTTCATTAATATTAACAGTACAGTGCATTAGACCTTATACGCAGATGATATCTCTGAATTGTTTTCATTTGGGCATTTCAACACACAAGTGTGAATTTAACAGTTCAAGTTAAAGCAAGTGACAAAAGTGAAGTGAATTCAGCTCTCGCACACAGGGGTGTCACACAATGCTTCGGGAGTTTGTGCAAGAGAAAAGCGTCTGTCAGACTATTTCACATTACTTTAATGACTTACATATTTATTCACTTTCATCCATGTTTCTTTGCTGCTCTGATTTATATGAGCATTAATGTTCTGCAATGTTGGGTAAGTTGCTAATTACATCACTGAAATTGTATTTTAATATCTTTCTATTTACTTTGTCTGAAAAGTAAATTACTCAAAAATCACTATAAATGCATATCAATGCCAAAATCAGGGGTGCCCCAACTTTTTTACGTTGCAGGGCCAAAAACCAAAAACCAAACCATATTACAATAAATTTGCCAAGGGGAATTTCCTAATTTATTTGGTAAATTGTTGCTTTAAATCATATTAACTAACCCAGTATCATTTTAAACATTTTATAATGAACTTATTACTGTACAAACATAAACAATCCCATTTATAATCCCATTTATAAATGGAGTTCAATGCTGAATACACTAGTTGAGCTGCTCCTGCCTTCACCTTGATTTGCTCGCAGATGACTTGTGCATGTCCTCTATCCAGGATTTCTGCATGTTTCTCTAAGTTAAAATGTAAGACTTAAGACATTTTTAAGACCATTATGAATAAAATATTAGACTCATACAGGGCTAAATGCAAAGGAGTTTTTAAAATGGCCCAGATGGAAAATATTTATATTTGCCCTATCAAAAAAAGTATTAGAATTGAATACATTTAATAACACAATGGTAATTTAATAATAACAAATTTAAATATTTTAAATATTACTTAGAAAAATATTTAACATTTTGTTAAATATTAAAACAAGTAAGCTCTAGCTGTAAACACACTTTTTTCAACATAAACTCCTTAAAAAAATGGACAAATGTTTTACAAGTTTTAAAAACTGTAATAAACTAAATGTATGCACCTGGACATGTCTGTCCAGGTCAGTGTCATCAGCAGTAAATACATGGGGAACATTTAAACAAATATTATTATGAGAAAAATAATAAAACCATTATGGTAAATAAAATTAAAAACAACATTTTTAAATAAAATTTTTAAGTTTTATTGAGATGGATTGTTAGTGATAGTATGGGTGTTAATGGCTAGTTTGGGTAGCTTTACATGAACTAAGTAAAATTAAGACCCGTTTATAAAGATTTACGACCTACAACACAACATTTCAGTAAATTTAAGACTTTTAAGACCTAAAATTTTTGAGATTTAATACATTTTTTAAAAACTTTTTAAGACCCCACGGACACCCTGTCTATCGGTCAAGTGGCAATATTTACATTTTAAAATGTCTGATTCATCTACAATATTTAATTAAATCACTTAATTTCATGACGTTTTTTTTCGTAGCTCAGAAATAAAAAAAACTAAACAAAAGGTTATGTTAAATTGAAAATGACAATCTCTGTCAACAGCCCAACCCTAGACCCAACCCTCCCCATCATTCCCACTCTCTTTTCAGATTGAATGGTGGGCCAAACCAAAGGTTACCATGGGCCAACTTTGGCCAGCGGGCCCTACTTTGGCTATCTCCGGCATAAACAATAGAAATGAAACTCTAAATTCTTTAAAGTTAAGACAAAGATGGCCTTTTGGCTTTAATTAAAAACTAATACTTAAGCATTATATGCATAAAAATGAAACTTTTTTGAATAAAAAATGTAAATAATTGTAATTCATTCACTTTTCAAGTATCAAGCAAAAACAATCATAATAAAACAAATGATATTCTGAATATATTCAATGTATAGTATTTGAGTAATTTCAGGCCCAATTAATTGTTTCTTCATCATGTGGAATTGTCTTGGTAAATTGTATAGCAATTAATAAATATTTCTGCTCCCCTAAATTGATTGATACAGAACTGTTGAATTTATTTGCAGTATTTAAGGCAAGTCCATTTCAAGTATCTCTAATTAAATTCAAATAAAAATAAAGAGTAATCCCTTATGTTATTTATTCAGTGCATCCCCAGTTAAATTAGTTAATAGTTCATTTGTAAGTCATTACACTCAACACTGCTGCTACATTAATATGTTTACCAATGCACTAAATAGAAAAAAAGTCTATATTATATATTATTATATATTGACCAGTCCTACCAACATCAAAATATGAAAACCATTGGAATGTAGAATTTAGAAAAGAATCGATTCATGACTTTGAGAATCAATATTAAAGTTATCTTTTTATAAACTTTAATTTATTTATTATTATTATTATTATCCTTAGTGTGTATTCAAAGCTGAGCCAAAAAGCAAAGTGCATAGAGTTCTGAGTGACATGCCCAGCATATGTTGGTTCCTGAATGACAGCAGCGGCTTGAAGGCTTTTCCATGACCGTGTGTGAGTGTTCTGAGTGACAGCTAACCTTTGTGTGTTAAGAGGTCTGTGACTGATGATTAATTACTGACTGCTGAAGGCAGTAACTGGAACATCGTCGGCCTCTCATGGACCTCTGACTGACATGTGTTATGGACGATTATGAATGGTATGTCACTGCTAAGAAACATGTTTGTGTGTGTATGCTCGGGTATTAGTTTTTTAGCAATTAGTGTTAATATCCATACGCGTGTTGTATATAAATGGGAGAGAATTATGAAGTGTGTACATGTGTAAAGTATGTACTTACACTGTTCGCAGCACAGTTAGATCCTCACACAGGTCTGGTGGGATGCTCCTGATTTTAGTACCAGTTAAAGTCCTGGACAATGCAAGAGAAATGAAATATGAGTTTTGTTTTTGCTTTAATTAAACTGTTTTGTCAACTATTACATGGCTAGTCTTTAAAGAGGCTGCATGACAAGTTCAGAAAACCTTGCTATTAGCGACACCAGTGGCCATTAACAGTACTGCCTGTCCAAGTTCGTTTTTTAGAAGTAAACAAATATGTAATAACCTATGTCTACATAAAAATAATTGCATCTTGTAAACTTTAGCTATGAAATATTTATTATTTTGTGTTTGAAAACAAATGTTTGAATAGCTCTGCAAATCACAGATAAGGTCATTAAAATGACATTTTTATGATTATTTTATGATCATTTATTTTATAATAGTTTTATTATTTTATTACTGCATGACACACTGACATTACACTACAAAATGTCTCTTTTGAACATTATCTTGGATGTTAATATGCATAAGTATTCCACTTATGTGTCATGTCAGGAAGGCGCTCGGGAAGATGTGTAAATCTCTCAAACATTTACGTAACGTAGGCAAACTACAGATTCAGGGAAGGACTTTATAAGCTGTCATCTCCACACATTGGGAATAAATAAAGAGATTAACATGTGGACATTCTTAAAGATTATAGCCCCTTGAACGTTTGTAATTGGTTGTACTTTTAGGCTGTGTTTCCATATTAGGAAACTTTTTATAAACGGTTTGCCATTCGTTTTATTGTAACTGACACTTGTATTTGTGTGGTTTTATAGAAACTCACAGGCTCTCCAGATTTATTGTTCCAGTCAGGCTGGGGAAATCCTGCATCATACTGGCACCACGCAGCATTCTGAAATACATAAATTAAACTAAATGAAAACTCCACGATCATAAGTTCAAGACAAAAGCTAAAGCTTAGCAGATACTTTGAGCTGATCCTTTCATAAATTGAGAGTGAATGTGAATGCTGTCAAGCTACATAAATGATTTAAAAGAGCACTGATAAAGATAAAGTTCATTTAAATAAAAAAAAAGTCATTTTTTATTCACTCCTATATTAAAATGTGTATGCATTTCTTTCTTCTGCAAAACGAACCAACAATTCAATGAAAAGTCAAAGGTTGTCATAAGGATATTCTCTGGATAAGAACATTCTTCAAAATATCTTATTTTGGGTTTTGCAGATAAAAGAAATACAGGATTTAAATAACATAAGACGATGAGTAAATGATGGCAGGCTTATTGTTGTTGTTATTATTATTATACCACAATGTGTAGAAAAACTAAATACAGCTTATGACAGGCCACTGACGCACACTGGCCACCATTGACTTCCACGCTATGTGTTTTATGGCTAGGCGTCAATTCAGATGTCTTGGTTTCGATTCAATTTAGATTCTCAAGCTTGTGATTTGATTAATTGAATATCAATTTAATATAAATGTTGTATTTATATTTATGAAAATCATCAGTGAACTCCGGGTACCTCTGTTTCAGATGCGTGGAATAAATAGTCATAATATAGAAATATTGCAGGGTTATAGCAGGTTCAAAGACAGTGGGACCCTTATTTTATGTAGAAACACACATATTAATAAACATCGATTCGAAATACAATAATCAGCATTTGAAGTGGGTCAAAAACTTTCATCAAAGCTAACCTAAAACCAAAATGTGCAGCCGTTCTTGAACTTTTTTGATCCACTTCAAATGTTGACTACTACAGATCAAATACATTCTACATATATTCATAAAGTTATGAAACATATTCAGCCAAGAGCACTGATATTTTTTTTATTGATATTAAGGGCACAGTGTATTAGACCTTAAGAAAGTCAAAGGGTATCATAAGGATATTCTTTAGATAAGAACATTTTTCAAAATATCTTATTTTGGGTTTTGCAGAAAAAAGAATGAATACAGGATTTAAATAACATAAGACGATGAGCAAATGATGGCAGGCTTATTGTTATTATTATTTTGTGTCAGATAGATGAAGGTTTTAAAACTGGGGATAAGTGGAAAAGTACCACAATGTATAGAAAACTTAATAATATAAAAAAACAAAAACAAGATTAAAAATTATAAAAATAAAACTGATATATTTGATTAATAACATACTTTTCATGGTAAAAATGAATCTTCATACAAGAAACTATACATACCTATATTTCTTATTTTACATACTGTATAAATCGAGATAAATTTGATGAAAATGTGCATTATATAGAAAATAGCAACTCCTAAACGCCTTGTTTATTATTTCATGGATGAAAGAAAGTCTTATTGGTGGAAAAACTCATTTTTCATTTTGGTGTGACTAAACAGAATTAACATAAAAACCAAGTAAACGCTGTAATAATATGCATATGAGCCTGTAAGTGACAGGTGTCAGTGTGAGTGACTGGCATGTTAAATGTGTGTGTAATTACTTCAGTTCCACAACAATTACTGAATAATAATTCTGCTTACAGAGAGTGCAAGTCTGACAGGTTCTGGAAAGCAGTGGTTCCCACGAAGGAGAGTGGGTTGTCAAAAAGATGGCTGCAGACACACATATAATGGATGTTTATAGCCAACAAAAATAAATAAATAAATGAAGCACAATATTTGTGTGTGTGGGATCAGCATTTGCTTACATTGTTCGAAGAAGGGAATTCCTGCAGAAGGCTCCCTCGGGGATGGATGCGATGTTGTTGCTGTGAAATCCACTGGCAAACAGGGAAAAATTAAAATCATTATGAAATCATTAGACTAAACATTTTTAGACGCTCTGAGATAATCTCCCTCAGGATTCATAACTGCTGCTTCACTGACCACAGCTCTGTATTATCAAGCAGTTCTCATTCTCAACACTAGAGGGCAGCTTGACACTAGTTGTCTTTTAAACACAATGCTGGAGAGATTAACAAAAACCTGTTTGGGGCTCTCTTCTTGATTTTAGGTGCTATATTACACTATTCAAGTCTTATTTTGTCTTGTAAAAGGACTCCCAAGATGTTTCTTTTTAGAGCAATTCAGAGGTGTGTACAGTTCTCACTTGGCAGGTTTGGTTTGATTAAAAAAAAACTGCTGTGATTGTGAGTGCAGTTCATTTGAAAAGTGTGAACTCTGCAAATGGAACCCTGGTGTGCACCAAGCTGAAAAGATGAGTCTTGGTTTAATTCTGCGATCCAATTGAAATATAAATGCAACATGGATTTGCGATATCTTCTTTTACAAGACTTGACCTTAAAAATCCTAAAGTATACCAATTTTTTTCTTGTCATAGTTGTGTTAGAAACACTTTTCATGGTCCCACATAGAAATTATATATAATGCAATATATGCAAATTATATATATTACATACAAGTTCAAATATAGTTCTCCCTGCATTCGCGTGGGTTTCCTCCGGGTGCTCCGGTTTCCCCCACAGTCCAAAGACATGTGGTACAGGTGAATTGGGTTGCTAAATTGTCCGTTGTGTATGTGTGTGGGAATAAGTGTGTATGTGTTTCCCAGTGATGGGATGCAGCTGGAAGGGCATCTGCTGCATAAAACAAATGCTGGATAAGTTGGCGGTTCATTCCGCTGTGGCGACCCCAGATTAATAAAGGAACTAAGCCGAAAAGAAAATGAATGAATGAATGAAGTTCAAATATAATCCTATAATGTTATATATATACACAATTATATATGATGAACACACATAAATATTTTGAAAAATACACCACATTTATGACATGTATTTTATATATGTGAAATCCAACTGTCATAAATGTAATTTGCATATTTTCCATAGATCAAATTTCTATATGGGGCAGCAGATTTGTGTTTGTATATGATACAGTGCCCGGTGCAGCTTTGACGTGTTTACAGATTTTATAAGCTCTTCAAAAGATAAAAAACCACCACATATATGCACACACACAAGTGCTTTTAACCAGGATTGTTTTGTTTGTCTGTTCAGATCTGTCACAAATTAAATCAATAAGTAGTTTCAATAAGCTTTCAATTAGTTTGCTTCAATAAACTGTCAACGTCAACAACTGTTGTCCACAAATGTATTCCCACCCAGAGTGGCATACATATTTTGGCAGGATCGTGGATTGATAATGGTCGGATCTGAGCGCAAAGTCTTTTCCAGCACATCCCAAAGATTCTCAATCGGTTTAAGGTTTGGAGTGGACTCTGTGGTGGCCAATCCATGTGTTAAAATTATGTTTTATGTTCCCTGAGCACTTTTACAATTTGAGCTTGATAACTCGTCTTTCAGTACAGTGTTCAGCATAATTGGAGTACACCCAATGAATGTATATGAATGAATATTCTGATCCATCTCTCAGTGAATATAGGCAATGTATTTTGGTGCATTTAAACAAAACAGATTTATTAAATATTATACAACTGAATTCAAGCTAAATATTGAAAAACAAATTACAACCTTTTTTTTTTTGCTTCTCTTGATTTTTCCTCTTTTTAAAATTTGTATTTAATATTTTTCTATAACATATACATTTGGGTGTACTAGTTTTTGGACCATTATCGCAAGTTATTTTGTTAGATTAGCTCCAGTTGTAGCTTAAGTACTGACTAATCTAATGTATATGCACAAACATAATATTGTATAGCTTCCTATTAAAAATATGAATTTAAAAGATAGATGTGTGAGGGGTGTACTTATATATGCTGAGCACTGTATATTCAGGTAGTCAGCTGACCTCATTCTTTGGGCACATAACATTACTGAACCTATAGACCTGACCAACTTCAGCATCCCCAGATCACAGCATTGCCCCCACAGACATGCATGATAGGCACTATGTGTACGATATATAAGCCATCTTTAGATTCACTTTATTTCTAAAAATCAAAGCGAGTTTGTAAGCCAACCAGGACTAAATGTGTTATCATTACTATTTGATCAAGCCCAAATGAATCAAAATAACTGAACTACAAATGTGAACACACCCTAAAAATACTATAAATAGAGCTGAATCCTGACACTAATTCTACAGGTTCAGACAACCTCATTCCTGTGTAAAAACACCAATCATCCACATCAAAAACTAACCCTAAAACAAGTGTCTGAGACAAACTACTGGAATTATTGTAAATGAGTGTGTGTTTGGAGAAACTCACAGTTCTTTCAGTTTGGGCAGCGTCTGAATAGCCTCGGGGAAGGTCTTCAGATTGTTGAAGTTTAGATCCCTAAAAGAACACAGGACAGGTGATGTTATTCATTTAACCCTCACTCCTGTGAACTAAACACTTCCCCTAATATAGCAAACTCTTCTTATTTCTTATACTGAAGACTTACACATGTGGTGTATTCAATAATACAATATATTGCAGTAATAAATATGCACAATGCTGTTACCTTGTTTTCCTTAAAATATTGTGAATTTATTATTCTGTCTCTGAGTTTGTAAATATTTATCGAGATCACTTTAGCTTCTATAGACCATTTTGAGGGATGTAAACAAAAACAATGGTCCCAACGTATTTCCTGCTTTACATGTTTTCATTTCTATAGCTTTTGAGTATCCAAAAAGAGCCACATATTGAAAAATGATGTTATGATAGCTGTTTAAACATTAAGTTATGATTGAATTGCCTCTCGTTACAGTTCTGAAATAGTTTGATAACAAGCGGGAAATGTTCACGGGCCAATGACATCACCACATTGAAATGGTCTATACATGAGAAGAAAACCTTTCTAAGTAGCATTGGTCACCAACAACATAATTATTTGGGTAATGTTATGTAGACTTCAGTAATGACATTAATGACAAGTCATGTGAAAACTATTACATTTGTTATCAGAAGGACAACAGATCTTTTCTGCCTCTTTATGTTAAATTATTAAAATACTGTGATGCTACTGTGATACCCTCACATACTTGTGTACGTTGAACAAATTAGAATATTCTGGGCCCTCTTTGTTTTAGTTCTATATTTTAAAGGCAGCCGTAACTGATTTTGCTTCAAAAGAAAAACGAAACAATCTAAAATGAGGAGAAGCAAAAAACTATTTGCGAGAAATCAGACCAGTGAGGACAGCCGATCTCTTGGTTTCTTCAGTGTGTTATTGTTTGTCTGCGCTGCCACACGATACAACCTGGCATGAAACTTCCTCTCTACCCCTAATGCCCCTGTCCGGTGTCCCACTCTCCTCCCCAGGGGCACAAGACGTTGGCGTGTCCTCATCCTGTCCTAATTATGGCCCGAATAAGTAAATAAAGCAGAGTCAGCGATGGCTATCTGCCTTCCCCTTCCCCTCGCCTCTTCCTCCCTGATGCGGTGGATGCTTGCTAAACGAACTGTGGTAAGTGGAGAGAGAGAACGGAGGCAATAAGGTAAAGCCCAAGGTCCTGAAAAGGCTCCTTTGTCCTTTATCGGTATACTGTAAATCCTGATTAACTCTATTCAAGTGAAGCAGTAATGAGTTGCCCAGCTTTATAAAGGCTGATCTGTAATCGCATTAAAACATGCAAAACACAAGGAAAACTCAATTATAACTAACATTCTAAACATTAAACTATGTTTTCCTCTCTGTAATAACTTTCAGAATAACAATTGACGTAATTTTAATGTCAAAACAGGGACTAAAGAGACACCTTACAAATTTCCACCTTAAATACTAATGTTATGATGCAACGCTTCAAATTAAAAAGTATGTGGTAATGTTTCAGGCCCAATGCCAGGGATTTTTTTATCAATGCTGAAGTGTTTCATATCTAGTGTGTTTTCAAGTATAATGCATACTGGCAGCTTAGGCATCTTCACCTGCAAGCCTGAGTTTTGCAGAAGAGGGCGCTAGAGCAGCAGAGAAACGTAGTAACACCGTACAGAGCATCTATACTTTTACCCAAACACAATCTCTTGAAAATTTAACGGTGTATGATGCTATTGGTGACAATCCCACTTTGGTCGATGTTAACTGACATATATTTACATTCTCTGCAATGAAAGGAAAGGAGATGACATAAGTAGGTGAAGGGGAACTTACAATGTTTCCAGGTTGTCCAGCCCATTAAAGCAGTTTTTCCCAATTTCCTGGATCCGATTATTGTGCAGATGCCTGAATGATGCGGATAAACAAGAATTTATAAGTCATACTTATTTTGACATTTTGTTTAAACACAATCCTTTTATTTTACGATTCTTGTTGATGACAATAAGCTAATTGTTGTTTATTACATTTTGCTGCATGTTCAAACTACTTGTGAGCTGAAACAACAATATATGATATAAAGTGGCTCAGACCGGACAAGACACGCTGCATTAAATTAAACTTTTTAGTGGAGTTTCTGAGCTCGCCTGCTGATCCTGACGACGCTAGTGGTTACACAGTCTTTTATCTCATATTAAACTTAAACAACTAAATGAATGTTAAAGTCTATTTAACTGAATGTATTGAAATTACGTTACAACAGCGATGCTGTAAAAGAAACCCTATAAAACTGAAAATAGTTAAGTTTTCACTGGAAGTTTATCATTGGCTGAAAAACACTAGCTATGCATATAGCCCATTGGGACTTGGATGATGACAATCAAAATATAAAAGAAATGGAAATGGACATACGCTATCAAATATCCATCATCAACCAATAAATAAATATGAATATATATTTAATATGTCCAATAAATATTAAGGTACCAATTTATTAAATTTTTCCAATTTTAAAAATATAAGACCCTTTACTACAAAAATAGATATTATACTGTACCGTTAAAATCACACAATTTACACATTAATTTACTTGTTTTATGTAGTTTATTTCATGTAATAAAATGACTACATGTACTTAAAACAGTCTCCAAGATGTATACCCATATAATATAATGAATTTAACTTAAGATGTAAAAGAATGCATCTAATGTAATCTAGGCAGTAATTAATAGCTCATTTATAACTATTCAGATGACAAGCGATGTCCACTTTGCTCGAATTTTCCAGTCATTAAAAAGATGCACTTCTCAGCGGAACACCAACGCAAACATTTTGTGTCGCTGGAAGTCGTGTGGATGGATAACTCCTCAACCGCACAGGTCTGTGTGTTTGTTCAGTCTACTTAACGGATTAATTGGCCTCCACTCCTAAGACAAATATTTTCCAGCAGCTGGAATGTAATTGGTAAATCAGACCCACAGAGAAGCTTCCAGAAAAAGAGAGAGAGAAAAAAGGTCCATAGGCTCTTTTCGACTTTGCAAGACACAAGGGGCCATTTTGCTTTCGCCTGTTTTCTCTCTCTAAAATCGCCCATCCGCGCCGCTGTTTACCTGCATGTGTACTTAAGCGTATTTGTACAAGTGCTTTACGAGCCGCCTAGGACTACAGTTAGTGCGGCGCATTGATGGATTTAAGTGACGTGGTAAAAGGCAACAGGGGAAGGTCAATTTATCAGTGTTGAAATAAGATCAGATGAATGTGGCTGAAGCTGCACTGTACTCACAAAACAACCAGGCTGGAGAGATTGGTGAAGGCGTTGTCTGGGATGTGTGTGATGCGGTTGAGGGCCAGCGTTAGGGCCTGCAGGTTACTTTGGTGCTGCAAGGGGCTGATGGGAACCTCAGTCAGGCTGTTGTCATCCAACCAGAGGTGCCTGAGCTGCTGCAGACCCTCAAAACTGTCCTCAGGCACTGACGTGATGTGGTTAGCATCCAAACGCCTGCACAGAAACAAGGAGAGATTCATGAAACCAGATTGAGTATGCATGAGCGGAAAACATTTTACTACTACAAATATGGCATCAGAGAACTTGTTTCAATGTCTTTTCATTGAAAGTCCAGGTTACAAAAAAAAGGATTTCAAGAGTTCGCATTTAGATATTGCTTGATAATATTAGCAGGTTTGGTATGCTGTCCCAGGAGAGAACCCTGAGCTCGGATATAATTGAGCCCAGAGCTCACGCCTGGTCGAAAAGCATGTAACGAGCATGTACGAGATCAGATAATTCTCGAGAGCGCCCCCTGGTAAAGAAGGAAAGGGGGGAGATGGGGTGTATGGGGGAATTGTTCAAAAACACGAAGATAAGGGAGTAATTCTAGACAGGCTATTTATAGTGGGTTTGGATTAAGCAGATTGGCTTACTAATGATTACTGATGGGAGACCAGCCGCGATCAATCATATCACATGCCACTCTCGAAATTAGTTCGAGAAACTTCACTTAAATTAATAAAAGCTTCAATGGCAATTAAGTCCGACACTAAAAAGGACACATAGCCAAACGTTTTGGTTTTTTATTCTCTCCTGCGATTTATTTAATACGTTATTGAGTGTCTTTGGTACTTGTCATTTTAAGAAATTTGGTCACGGCACTAAACTTATCTCGTAGAGCGCAATGATTAAATTTCAATTACGTAAAAAAAACGTCATTCGATCATACAACCATCAATTTTACAATCATTCATCAGCTAGTAATTCAAATATTCTGTGAAAGGTGAAATTAACAAAAATCATGGTCCTTTAATTCACATTCTCCAAAAACTCTCACAGAGGATTTCAGGTATGCCAGGAATCAGCAGATCTCTGACGTAAGTCACAAGTACATTTTTCCATGGGTAAGAAAATAACCATCTGATTCAGCCACACATTGATGCAAGCGACATTAGGAGAGGAGAAAAGCAAAAGAATAAATTTTATGCACAATGAAAAAATAATTTTAAATATGCTGACTTGTTTCAAATAGACTTCTATGCAATCAACATGAAAATTGGCAGGAAAAGACCTATTTCTTTTCACATTTTTTCTGTCCTAAATACCATTAATTTATTGTAAGAGAAAGTGATTAATTAAAATACTGATATCTAATATGTATATATATATATATATATATATATATATATATATATATATATATATATATATATATATATATATATATATATATATATATGTGTGTATATATATATATATATATATATATATATATATGTATATATATATATATATATATATATGTATATATATGTATATATATATATATATATATATGTATGTATATATATATATATATATATATATATATATGTATATATATATATATATATATATATATATATGTATATATATATATATATATATATATATATATATATATATATATATATATATATATATATATATATATATATATATATATATATATATATATATATATATATATATATATACACACAGTTGAAGTCAGAATTCTTAGCCCCCGTTTATTTTTTTTCCCCAATTTCTGTTTAACGAAGAAAAGATTTTTTTCAACAGATTTCTAAACATAATAGTTTTAATAACTCATTTCAAATAACTGATTTCTTTTATCTTTGCCATGATGACAGTAAATAATATGTGACTATATATTTTTCAAGACACTTATATACAGCTTAAAGTGACATTTAAAGGCTTAACTAGGCTAATTAGGTTAACTAGGCAGGATAGGGCAATTAGGCAAGTTATTGTATAATGATGGTTTGTTCTGTAGACTATCAAAACAAAATTTAGCTTAAAGGGGCTAATCATTCTGACCTTAAAATGGCTTTTGAAAAATTAAAAAAATTCTAGCTGAAATAAAACAAACAAGACTTCCTCCAGAAGAAAAAATATTATCAGACATACTGTGATAATATGTCCTTGCTCTGTTAAACATTATTTGGGAAATATTAAAAAAAGAAAATAAAATTCAAAGGGGGGCTAATAAGTTTTAAGATTTATTAGACCTCCTGATCTATTAGATCTATTTTTTTAAACATTTCTAAACATAATAGTTTTAATAATGATTTCTTTTATTGTTGCCATGATAACAGTACACCATATTTTACTAGATATCTTTCAAGATACAGCTTAAAGTGTAATTGAAAAGCGTAACTAGGTTAATTAGGCAAGTTAGAGTAATCAGGCAAGTTATTGTATAACGATGGTTTGTTCTGTAGACGATCGAAAACAAATATATTATTTAAGAGGACTAATAATATTGAACTTAATATGGTTTTAAAATTTTTTTAAACGGCTTTTGACTTAAAAAAAATATTATATAAAATACTGTGAAAAGTTCCTTGCTCTGTAAAACATAATTTGGGAAAAATTTAAAAAGAAAAAAAGAGAAAAAAAGAAAAAAGAAAAATTATTTAATTATTTTCGGAAAAATCCCAGGAGCTTTAGTGTTTACCATGGGTGATGTATTTGTGTCAATCATTAAGAAGTAAAATAAAAGCCTAAATTAAATCTGTTCATCTTAAATGATGAGGAAGACAGACTAAACTTGATTTAAAGAGCACAAATTACTTGAATTTACTAAATGACTGTATTTAGTATAGTACAAGTGTGTGAATTTAGTAGTATAGTATAAGTGTGCATATATTGTCCTTGCATTGAAAGTTCAGAAAGTTCTTCAACAAACATGCCGTTATGAGTGCGCACATATCGGGAATAACAGTGTTCTGTCAAGTAGGTGCTAAAACATCAGTTAGCGCTCAGTTTCTGAACACAGCTCTGTTAAAGAAACACAAGACGTTTCCATGACCTCACTACACTGGCCTCTCTTTTCACACAGCCCAGGTGGGAGCCCTGGGCCCTCACTGGGGCCCCTTCAATGGTTTTATGAGAAAAGGGGACCACACCTTTCAGGCCCGAGGGCTTGTGACTGAAATAAACAGTGCTGTGTCAAATACTGTAGATGCTTGAAAGAGCTGACTCAGTGTTTATATATTCATCAACGTGCGTGTGTTGCACATGACTTCAGAAGGCTTACGGATATAGTGCGCAAGTCATGTGGAGAATTTTCTATTTCTACTTCCTATTCTAAATTAGGACACTGGGATTTGTAATGGGAGCCAATCACAGGGAGGAAGGGCTTGATGGGAAATAACGGTGGGTGGTGACTTCCTGTTTATGAATGGCTGACACTGACTAAGCTATACTCTCCCTACCCTGAAGATTAGACAATTAAGCACACAAAAGGCTGGATCATGCGTAGGTGTAGATCTCAGTTAGAACAAGAACTGTGCTTTACAGCCTTGCACTGAAAGATGAACAAGCACAGAAATTAAATAAGGGAACATACATAGACACAAGCTCTGTTACCTGAACTGCTTAGGGATCCTGACACAAACAGATCTGAACTGACCTGAGAGCAGCGATATCTATGCCTAAGTTAGAGTATTTATTAAAAAATAAAACTCTCCAAAAATTATATTTTTACTACTTTTTCTTATTTATAAACATCCACCATACTGAATTTAAATGTATTTTTCAACCCAGGCTCATTCTGATTACGTACCCTATATACATTTCTGGAGATCGTCAAATACGTCCCAGGAGCTACATTATTTGCAGTTTTTGTTTTTGCAAAATCTACCAGAGAACGCTGTGTATGCTTTTTGAGATCTCAAATTTCTCTCGCGAGTGTCATTCGCACCTGCCGTTCTTGCATAAATCCACTAGAGGCCGCTGTCGACTGACTGACTGACCGATCGACCAACCGACTGACCGATCCCCCAACCACCTACTTCCCTAAACCCAACCGACAGTGTTTTGAAAAGCAATCCAGAAAAAGAAAAGCCTTCGCGGCAGCCTCATTTTGACCATGTTTTCAGATTTTCCCACATTCTCACCGTTATTTACTTGCTCAAACCCCGTTGTTGCGGTCAACTCCGCTCTGCGTCTCAAATCCTCTGACGTACGCAACGAGCCACTGGACAAACTGGTAATGCCGTCCATACCGGGGTAAGCAGTCAGCTGGTAAGCACGAAAAGGGATGGCATTATACCGCACAGTAGCATTAATTTCAAAGACGAAAAGCAGTCATAGGCTGCGTCTGAAACCGCATACTTCCATACTATACAGTACGCTAAAATCAGTATGCAAGCCAAGTAGTATGTCCGAATTCATAGAACTCGAAAATCAGTATGCGAGAAGTACCCGGATGACTTACTACTTCCGGCGAGATTCTGAAGTGCGCATCCCATGCACGCTGCGCTATCCCATGTAGCCCGCGAGGGAATTCATGAATGGGAGTGAAGCGACGCAACTGACGCAGGTAGGTCACATGACCATGACAAAATGGCGGATGTAGTACGTCTGAATTCCATTCATACTTCTCACATTTATACTGTATAGAACGTACTTTTCTAACGGTTGAGTAGTACGTTTAAATTCAAATGCAGTACCTACTGAGTAGGCGGTTTCAGACGCAGCCATACTTTCCTCTGGCTACATAATTCGCGATCCCAGAAATGTATATAGGGCTACGTTTTCAGAATGAGCCTATGTTGGTACTTTTCCTTTGTGTACAGGTAGATACATTTTACTATTAGACAGTAATTTAAAATGCAGGATTATATGTTTATGCAGTGAAACTGCAGAGTCATATATTAAAAGCCACATTTCAAAGCTTATTGTTTTTATTTGTTTATTTACTTCTATGTATGTTTCTAATAAATAACTACATAAGAATGTTTGCAGAGTTCAGACTTTAAACTGTAGAGCTAAATGTTCAAGTTTAATTTTGTTAAGCATTTATTATAAACCTTATTTTATTTAATTATGTAAAAAACTATTTAAAAAAAACCTAGGAAAATCTTGAGGGAATCATTGGTAAACTAGTATTGTGTATTTTAAAGTGACTACAGCATCAATCTGCTTATAAAGTAGCATAAAATGTTCAGTTATTTCTGTTTTCAAAATAAAGGTACTTATGAGGTACTTATACAAAGACATTTTAATCTATATTGTTGTTCAATAGATCCTTGTGAACTGAAGTTGCTGCAGACTTTCATTTATGATGTATTTCCAACTGAAATTAAATACTGAATAGGGAGTGGAGTTTAATATTTCTTCCTCTAGTCGAATCTTTCACTTAAAGCAAACTAACTGTTGGAGGGTTGCGGCTAAGCATATTTTGCCCAAGCCCTGAAACTGACATTATCAGAGAAGAACTGCAATGAAGTACATGCATAAGGATTTTTAATCTTCAGTACGGCAGCTTAAGAGCTTCCAGTGAATTGTCATGCCATTACAAAAATGCTGTGTTTAAGATCTGATTTCTTTACAAATCTATAATCTTCACTCTCTGATTGAGATACAATAGGAAGTGGGTCTCAGACAGGACAAGAAGCACTGAATTAAATTCAATTGTTCGGCGTCATGTCTTTAAAATATTTTACTTATTTTACCACAGTATTTTCAATAGAGTTTCTGCACTTGTCTTCTGCTCCTGACAGTGACCTCTCTTTTATCTCTGATTATATATACAACTGATTATATTTGAATTAAATTACTTTATCGATGCTAAAGGAAGCTTTTAAAGTTGAAAATAGTCACATTAACCTTTCACCGGAAGTTTACTGGTGACTGAAAAATCTCTTGCACATTTTGGAGCGGAAAGAAATGCCAACTTTTAATTAAAGATTACCAACAATTAATTTTTTTTGGTTAACTTTTTTTAAAAACCACATATCAATCGTACACTTAAAGTGTATATGTGCACTACCAAGACCAAATCGTACATTTCATTTCATCTGGTCTTTCAAACTCTGCATAAATAGCGAGCTGCTCAGCTCACTGTTGGGCAAAAGAAACACACAGTTGGGGAGCTTATGAATGCCTTTGTGTAATGGAAATAAATTACAGCATCGTGGATCAACTAAACGAAAATATAAACACAGCTCATAATTGTTCACAATAGTCCTGCCTGGAACTGTATGTGTACAGTGTACTTTAAGCTTAGTCTCACTTGTTAAATAAACTTTTTGTATTCTCTCAGGCCATTCTGGGAAACGAGAACTAAAGATTGCACATTCTAACCAATCAACAGTGAGTGAAAACCAGTTCTCAAGCACGTACTTCTCCCTTTTTTAGATCTGAGTGCAATTTCTTTAGGAAAAAAAAGGAAAAATTGGGACTGCAAGGCATTTGTAAGCTATGGTTAGAGATCATCTGAACTGACGTGTGCTTTTGGACAGGAATTCTGGCTCACTTTGGGCTTTGGCATGTTCAAGAATGTTTAATTTTCCGTTCTACACAGACATGAAGCTCACACAATGTCATTATCCTTGACTGATGAGTGATAAGCAAACTGAAATCAGTGAAGGAATGACACACTTTGGCCTTCACAGTCCCTCATAGATTCAAGAATGGACGGTTGATTTGTGAATTGAACTGAATCATAATTCAGGAGTCGACTCAGGTGGCTTTTATCTATGGAGATATGAATCTGTCAGCTGCTGCATGCTTGTTTTGAATGTGCAGATCTGGGCATGTTTTAACATCAGCCGCTGCCAAACCTGAGCGTGCAACACATTGACAAACACACACTACAGCATTCACAGACAGTCAAGAGGGTTGAGTGGCATAAATGAGAGAGAGAGAGAAGGATATTAATTTAAGATGTGTATCTAAAAGGAGACGTTTGGCCATGAAAGCTGTTATAATGTAACAAATTAGCGGCTTAGCATTTGCGAAGATTTATCACTTCATAAGGAATTTTAAAAACATACCAGATTGTAGCTTTCAGCGCTTAAGAAGACCGGAGGATAATTGTTTATGATAATGAATTGCTCTCTGGTCTGTTAACTGGCAAACCACTGGAGTGACTTTTGAGGTTAGAAGGCAGCAATGTTTACCGGTTCACTGCAAACTGTGGCACAGACGGCCACTTGAAATTATAGATGGACGTAAGATTATAATTGTGGCTTTGGAAACTGTTCTGAGTAAAGAGAGGCTTTTCCAAAGAATATCCATAGCATAAACTGCTCTAACTAGGGATGCACAGAAATTCTGGCCACTTGAAATGCTTCAAAATGCCATTTCTGAGAAAGGGAAAACAGTAAAACAGCAACTGTAACATTCAATAAATGAATCATTTACATGGAGGGAAAAGCAGTCTGCAGTGCACTTGAAATTATCCAAGTTTAACGAGATTTAATGTAAACACTGGCTGTTAATGGGTGATGTATTGACAGGAAAAAGGTTGCGTTTTATAGTTGTTGAGAAATGAACACCTCTCTTTCAGAGTACTCAGACAGATGAAAGTTGACATTTATACACACAGCTATTAAAATTTATGGTTAGTAGTAGTGCTGTATGTTATTCTTGGTTGCATGAAACAACAAAAAAGGTGCCATGTTTTCAGACATGCCTAAATACATTTTAAATGGCACAATATTAATGTTTTAGCTTTGGATGGAAAAACTTGATTTTTACTTGCTGATAATGACATTTGTTAATCAACTGTTATTTATTTTTATTTTATTCAGCAAAGTAGTATTAAACTAATCAAAGACGACAGTAATAATGTTTATAATGTAATAATGTTTTTAAATGTTATATTTATCAAAGTATCCTGAAAAATGTCAAATAAAACCAAAACAGCATATTTAGACTTGTTTAGTTTAGATCATGTGACTCTGAAGACTGGCGTATTTACAGTTTGTTACTGTAGATCGAATTTATGCAATGACTTGAAAGCATGAGTTATCTCACCGACAACCACAACATTTTTAATGCAATGCTTTAAAAAAAACATGTCACAGAAAGAGCATTTGATCACCCTCAGCTTAGCCCCTGATGTATCAGGGGTCATCACAGCAGAATGAATCGCCAATTACTCTGGCATATGTTTTATGTGCCGGATACCCTTACAGCCGCAACCCAGCACTGGGAAACACTCTTATAGGGCTGCGCGATTAATCAAAGAAAGATCTCGATTCGAGCCTACACACCATCTTAATTCTGCTTTTCTGCAATTCAAGGTCAAAAGAGAAGCGTAAAGGTGGTCTTCACATTGTTTTATATACAATGCTGAGCAACATGGACACCTCCAAATGGTATTAAAAGTGTCACATACTATATTTATAAGGTATAATTCACCCCAAAATTAATTTCAGTCTTAATGTAATCACATATTCGCGATTGTTTACAGGTAATAAAGTTGTAAATAACGATCAGTTTGTAGCACAGAGCGATCGTTTAAGAGCCACACGAAAAGTATGATTTGCATGTATGGTTTTTTTTTTTCTCAAAGTGACGGCAGCCATGACATGAACGCACTCGGCACTGAAAGTGAAATCGAAAGTGCAAACATAATTTAAATGATCATATCGCATTTTAAAGTTATGATTATGACAAGCGTTTGATAAGTTTTTTCTTTCATAGCGAAAACAGAGTGTTGTGCAAGAAAATAAATGTTTAATAGTGTCAGTATAACTACTCCAGCCTTTATAATGTATAATGAAAGAGGGAATCCGATAAGGACAAATGTTTCACTTTACCAGTGGAAAAAAAATGGTAATCAAAAATGGTAATTCTGATGTAATCACTTTACTGTGAATTAACAACCAGGACATATTTATAGTCTATTCAAGTCTACCTTTCCAAGTCTATACAAAATGTAGCATTTTAACTGACAGTGGACCTACACATAGGCCTAATATTATTGTTGTTTTACCATATGTTTGAAAAATAACAATAACAATAGCCTACTCATTAACCTTTAACGTCTACAGAATCGTAAGGAAATCGTGACCTTGATTTTAAGCAAAATAAATTGTGATTCCCATTTTAGCCAGAATACTACCCTACACCCATGCACTAAATTCCATACACTAGGTCCACAATTTTGTTTACCAAATTCATTTGATCATTTAGATCATACTTATTTTAAAACAAAGCCTAAAAGGGGGACTGTTGGTTAACTGTCAGGAAGAATATTCCGCTTTAGATCAGTTCATAAGCTGCAACCAAAGAAATAATTAGTCAATCAAACACCTGTCATCAACTACTGCAAGTAAAGGGGGTTTTTCTGGAGTTTTCTCCAGGCTTTGTTTCCACCTTGCTCCCCACAGCTATGTCAATGTAATTAAGAAGAGTATTTTTGGTAGCCTGATTAGCGCAGCTGAAGAACCTGTGGAGAAAGCCTGCAGGGTGAACACAATCCCACAGCACTCTGACCTCTGCTCTGACTGTATCCCACTCTTTCACTCATCATCCATGCTGTGGGACAGAAAGCACACTGATTGACAGGTCATTCTCTGAGGCCTTATCCAAAAGCAGACGGACTGTGCCAAAATACATTACTTCAGCACCACAGGGAAATAGAGAGGAAAAACACACGACGTGAGGGGGTGGGACACAGAGAGACAGAGAGATCTGGAGAGGTGATAATGGTTTAGAGCTGATTTTTTAAACATACATTGTCCTTCGGCAGAAACAGCAGCTGGTCTAGATCTCAATGAGACATAAATTTAGAGGACAGACACTCAAACATACACACACACATACAACAATGCACAGTAACAGGAACTTCTAATGTATCAGAGACTTGTACCAAGCAAACGTTTCATAATGAAGCCCTGTTTATGGATAGAAAAAAAACATAATTTTCTGCAACACTTACAACATATTACTCCATGTAACTGACAAAATGACCATAATTTTTAGATAAATAATGTATACAGTATCTGTGTTGGCCAATGCAAGCGATTAGTGTACTGTATATTGGGAGCATCAATGACAATAATTCAGATTTATTGTGTAACAATATTCATGATGATAATACATATGTTTTACACTGAGACACAGGGAAAAAAGTCTTGTAGCTTTGGGAGAGAAGTATTATCTTTTTTAACAAAATACAGTAAGTGTATTGCACATCACTCCACATCAACATCAAACAAGTAAATACATCCAGATTTTGGAGTAGCCGAGTAAAAAGAAGATAGAAATGCTTCAAACATGAAGACAATAAATGCATGATTGTGGCAATATATAGTTTATCCATGCTCTTTGAGCCATTCTTCAAGAATTTTTATAAGAATGAAGAATCTGTCTGATGAAATATTAATCAGCATAGCCTTTATCACTGCATAAAATACTATAAAATAGTATGGTTTCTTCCTCATAGTGTGATACAAAACCTTATCTGGAAGTTAAACTGTATCTGTAAACATGTGCTGCTGTAGTACTTTCATTTATTGCACAGACTGATTTTTACCGCACTGTACAGCCCTGACCCATCGTTATTATCATGGGTAGACAAGTTCTTATCGCCAGAAGAATTTTTACTAGTGTATTGCATATGATAACATATCGCCCATCCCTACCTACTAACATTTTTAGAGCAATTTTAAACTATATCATCTTCTATCTTTAATAAATAAGCTTTTTGAGACACCACCATTTTAGATACACATCGATTTGAACAACAAAAAAAAAACTATCACAAAACAAAACTAATAGATTGTTAGAACATTATTAATTATCAAAGTTATTTGGCCACGAGCAATAAAAGATTTAATCTTTGGCTTTTTTTGTACATTAAACACACAGACATCAGCTAGTCGGGGCAAGACATAATGCAAGGATCTAATTTAATAATACACATCTGAGTTCTGTTAATGTGCACTTAAGATATTAACAACAGTTTCTGAGGGTACTCGACAAGAAAGTTATACTGGAATTAGTCCTGAGCAAAGGTTAATTGCAATTAATTGCATCCAAAATAAGTTTGTTTTGACGTAATATATGTGTGTGTATTATATATATTTATTATGTATATATGATACACACACATACATAGAAACAAAACTACAAACTTTTGTTACATACATATTTAAATGTATATATAGCTTATAATATATAAAATAATTGTGTCATATACATACATACTTTATATTTAAATATAAATAAACATATTCTTAAATATATGCATATATGCATGTATTTATATATAAATAATAAATAGACAATACAGGCACTTAAATTGTGTCAAAACAAACTTTTATTTTGGATGCCATTAATCGTGATTAATTTGTCCAGCACTAATCTGGAATACTTTTATGTGTTTGTACAATCAAGAACGAGAAGTCAGAAAAGACAACTAAATTAATGTGTCTGTGTTAGGGAAGTAACGATTATAGATTTTGGTTGTACGATTATAGTCACGGTTTCACGTAATCACAATTATTATGCATTCATTAATTTCAAAACACAACTAGTTTAGAAAAATCCAGGAAAACTCATTTGATTATATAAGTGTTATTTATTGTTGCTGAGTAAGTAAAAAATATAGCACAAACTAATAATAAACAAACAAACAATAGTTAATTTCTCCTAAAATAACTGAAATTAAAATAACTGGACTTAAAAATAAGTGAAAAAAAGTTTTGGCCATTTAAACATAAGAAATAATTTTACACTAAAATAAATTACAAAACAATGTTTGAATAAATAAATAAAAATAAGAATAAATAAATAAATTGTATTTGTCTAAGGTAAATCTAAGCTACATATTACCAAAGTATTTCCTTCTTAAAGAGAACAAACGTAGTCAAAGGCTCCTGAACCTTGGTCTGAAAGGCATTTCTGATCAACTATATTATGAACTTGTTTGGTATTTTCATTTTGTATTTTTTTTTTCTCTTCGGAGTAGAAATGTGTATTTTCCATACAAAGTAAGAAGCTGACCGGTCAGTTCTTGTCATGTGGCTCCACTTGGCTTGCGGAATTCTTTCAACTAGGTGTTCCTGGAAAGCATGAGCGAATCGTGCCACGTGCGCACTGCGTGCACATCACTCCCAATATGCGTGCAATAAAAGAAATAACGAAATTGCGTGCACAAAAGGTGCAACACAATTCCTTGATAATTCCTTAATATATATACTGCTTTTCTGGATACTCAAAACACTTTACACAATATTGTGGGAATGTCCTCATCCACCACCACCACCCCTACTCTTTTTCAAAGGACATCCTGGGATTTTTAATGACCACAGAGAGTCAGGAACACTCAGTTTAATGTCTCATCCGAAAGACGGCGCTCACTAAGCAGTACAGAGTCCCCATGAATATACTGGGGCATTAAGATCCACACAGACCACAAGTTGAGCGCCCCCTGCTGGTCTCACTAACACCACTTCCGGCAGCAACCTAGCTCTCCCATGTGGTCTCCCATTCAGGTACTGACCAGGCGCAGCTCTGCTTAGATTCAGCGGGCGATCGTGTAAGAGTTGCAGAGAGCTAGCTGCCGGCATGTAAAAGTCCCTTAGATAATAGCCTCAGCCATAGTTAATCCAGTGTGCGTGCGTATTAGCCTCGATGTACAAGCTTGGACCTTTAAACTAGTGCACAGTTAGCACAACTTTGTTTAGCTGCAGCAGTTATGTTCCGTGCAGAAATGCGGTATTGAGAAGTTTTACGATTAATTAAACATGAGAAATTAAAGTGCTGTCAATAGTGAAACCGCTTAATTGTTGCATCCCAAGTCTGTGTAGGGATATCTTGGTAGTAGGGATCAGAAAATAGATTGTTTAGTTTTCTTCTCGTGATGGAAACATTTAAATCATTAATTATCATTAACATTAACAATTGTGTATACTGAACTATATTTGCTTAAGATGGAAAGAAAGAAAGAGAAAAAAAGATGCTTACAAAGACTGCAGGGCATTGAGATTCTTGAGAGCTGCGCTGGGGACAGTCTTCAACTGATTGTTCTGAAGCATCCTGAAAAAAAGAAGTACAAAAACCTCCATTATATTCTGTGTTCACCTCAATGATACATCCATCTGACATCATAGCACAACACAACAGAAAAACACTTCTCTCCCACATTTCTCCGCAAATCATGAGGCCAGACAGCTCTAGTATTCATGTGTTTGAATGCGTATGTGTGTGTCTTGTTCAGAGCTAATCACGGTGCATATCTTGCTTCCTCTACACTATCAGTTCTCTGGCGTCACTCAAATGGCACAGGCCGCGAGGACAGTTTTCCCCACTCAGTGCCAGGCCACAACACACACACAACTACACAACGACACACACACATGCAGGCACATACACAGAGCCCAGCCAGGAGGCGTTCAGACACACATGACCACAGTAAACAGAGATGGTCCAAAATCATCTATGGCGCCAATGACTTTGGCTTTTGGTCCAAGCGATCAGTTTCCCTTACTCATTCCCAATTCCCCGCAGCAGTGTCCGGATGAGCACCGTAGGGCTTTGAAGCAGCCTGGGACGAAGACGGGAAGAGGAAAATGAGCTTTATGTAAAGCGTGGCTGAGGGGACCAGGCGGCTGATAAGCAGCATTTGAATTGGCTCCCAAACACCTGAAGGACAAAATATGAGTTGCGGTAAAGAGGACGAGAGAAGGGGGGAGAACGAATCACGATGAAAGGTACTCCATCAGACACTGACAGACTTGCTGATCCGGTAGCAGTGAAATTCCTGTTAGTTACACAACGCCACTTAACAACTCAACAAAACACACAGCAGGATCTACTGCAGTCTCACTGTGCTGCACAAGATCTCGCCGGGTGAACGAGTAAGCCTGGATCAAATAGAGGTGTGTGTGTGTGTGTGTCAGAGAGAGAGAGAGAGAAATACTTACAGGACTTTAAGCTGATGGAGGCCAGACAGAGCCTCTGGGTGGATGAAAGCAAGGTCATTACCAGCCAAACGTCTGTGGGGAGAAAGAGAGAGAAAAGATACTTTATTTCAGCTGGACAGCAAAAAATGTCAGATATTCGGATGGGATAATAGAGAAAGGGTGTCAAAGGGTGTGAGAGTGAAGTTATGAGTGGGAAGGAGAACAGAAAGAGTTATTATATATCAAAAGGATAGCTTTGACTCTAAACTAGGCTGAATATGCTGTTGTAAAATGGTGAACCTAAATATAAATAACCCAGTATAAAGCTTAAATCACAAAATTTTGCTCGTTTTATAATGTAAGCCTATACATTTAATAATAATAATAATAATAATAATAATAATAATAATAATAATAATAATAATATTAATAACAATACATTTGATTTATAGTGTGCTTTTCTCAGACCCAAAGCGCTGCAAGGCATACAGTAACAAAGCAGAACAATGATGAAACAGTAAAAACAGCACAATAAGACAATAAACTATGAAAAATAAAATTGAATGATTAAATTGACAAAATTAAAGTTAAAAGCAACAGTAAAAAGGTGAGTCTTGAGAAGTTTCTTAAAACAGTCCAGAGAAGCAGCATTCCTGATGCTGATGGGTAGACCACTCCATAGCTTAGGCGCACTGTACGAAAAAGCTCTACCACTCATGGTCTTTAGATTACAGCGTGGCTGATACAGTGTAAGTCCTGATGCAGAATGAAAACTGCGGGTGGGAATGGCGAGAGTTAAACGAGAGTGGCATTTGTACATACACTAATGATATCAAGAGGATATACTGTGCAGTTTATAAGTAAATTAAGTCAATTAAAAACACTCCGTTAACTTAATTAACATTAACTTTCATTTATTTTAAATGTTTATAGACTGGATAAAAATATTAGTCAAAATCATAACATATGCAAGTGCTATGCCAAGTCCCAATTAATCGAACACAGTATACATTAAATAAAAAAAAAAAAAAATGAAAAACACTGAATAGGAAGTGCTGGTAGTAAACTTTTTAAATAAAAATGTGTAATCAGTCACAAACTTTTGTAAGTGACTTACCCAATAAGAATTATTTTATATAACAATAACACACTTCATATTATAAAAAGAAATAGAAAGAAATTACTTCATTAATATAGTTATTAAAATATTTTCATAAATTTATACAGACTAGAAATGTTTGTCTAAAATAGTACTTCACGATATTACTGTTTTATTGGATTTTAAAGGTCCCATGAAATTAAGACAAATTTTTTAGATGCTAGTATCAGTATTGTTAGTTTTTAAGATATCTACAAGCTAGTGTGCTCCAAAACAGTGACAAAATTCATGTTTAGAAAACTTTTATAAACATGTAAAGCTTGTAGTTTGTCACTTCTGCCTTAATGGATCAACGGTTTTACTCACGCCACCTCATACTTCAGGTTCTCAAAGTTTGACCAATCAAATACTCTCTAGTATCTGACATGCCCACCCCCTTCAAGACACTCTCATTTGCTCTCATTTGATGCACTTGAACTCAACCACTCTCACTGGCAGAGCGGTGATAAAACTAAATGCTATTGACTGTGGGGGAAACGAGAGCACCTGGAGGAAACCCACGCCAACTCAAAGAGAACATGCAAACTCCACACAGAGATGCCAAATGAGCCAGCCGGGACTCAAACCAGCGACCTTCTTGCTGTGAGGCAACAGTGCTAACCACTGAGCTACCGTGTTGCCCATTAAGTCAAACATCGAAAATAAATGCCAATTTAAAAGCACTTCACAGCACCTTTAACAGAGAGTCTTGCCAAGCAATACTTTTATATACTATTTTTGACCAATTTAAACACACACACATGCACTATTTTCCTGAAATAATGAAGTTTACAGAACTTTCCAGTTCACCTAAGAGACATCGCCTAGAGCATGTCTATATTAGTAACAGGAACCAAGCTGTGCATCACTTAGCAAAGGGTCAACTTTTATGTGGCTTGTCAACCATAAACAAACTTCAGGTTCAGTGTGGGAGTGCAATACATACAGCAGTGGATATCTGCGGTGCTGACAGCGGAGTGTCTGATAACTGCTGCTCTCTCCTGAAGTGCTAACTTGTTCTCTGTTGGCAAAATCCTCTAGAGACTCTCTGTCTGATTGGACAGCACAAATACCTTAGATGTGTCAGAATGTGATGGCTGGAATGAATGTGACGTGAAGCTGATGAGCTCTGATTGTACAAATATGTTTAGGACTGGACAACACTCGTTCTGACACCTTCTATTCAGAGTGAATTGAGTCTACATTTGATATGGCGTGGAAAAGAAATGCACACAGGTTGAGGTGTATTGAAAAATACAAACATATAATTTTGCATACATGGGTTTTTACCGTGCTGTGTGTAAGGTGACTAGTGTGCGAGTCTGCTTGTGTGTGGCAAGGCGGGCAGACGGTGCACATAACTTCACCAAATCAGGCCTGAGAGATTAACACCAGATTTATCACCCACTGAAACTGGAGTCAAAGAACTCTCTCACACTCTCCTAACTCTCTTATCATCTCCCCCTCTATCCGTCAGGAGCAGAAATAGTCCACAGCGTTTCAGGAAAAAAAAGAAAGTCTTCTATTTGCCCCTCTTATTACAGGAAGTGCTGGCCTGTACACATGTCTCTAGATGTTTACAGCATCGGGATGTGTCAACTGGCCCTCGGTGGCCCTTAGATGCATGTCTGAAATAAATCACATTGAAAATGTAACATACAAATCAAATATGCACTGAGATTACATCAACACAATAAAAGCAATGTCCATCACCACTAAAGCAATAATTGTTTTTAGGAGAAGCAAAACTGAGAAATAAAATACTAATATAGAAGGTTTCAGGGGCGTAGCAACCGGGGGGGGATGGAGGGATACATCACCTGCACTTTTAGAGACTGACCATTTAGAAACAGGTGATTAAGAATGTAAACCTTTGAATTTCATACAGCTGTCCCCCCCCCCCCCCCCCCCCCCCCACACTTTTAAAATGTCCACTACACCCCTGGAAGGTTTATTTGCAATGGTCCACAGAAACGTGATGCCTTCAATTCTCCTGAGGAAGCCAATTCCTATTCCTGTCTGGTACCTTCGATATCAAAACAAAATTAAATCCAAACATAAGGCTGGACGATAAGGCTCAAATTTATATCACAATATATTTCTTAATTTTGCTCGATCCAATATAATCAACCCAGGCTCATTCAGAAAACGTAGTCCCATAGATGTTTCTGGAGACTGCGAAATACGTCCAGGGAGTTACGCATTTTTGCAGTTTTTGTTTTCACAAATCAGTGAGAGGCTGCTGTGTGCGCTTTTTTGCATCGCGAACGTCTCCCGCTGAGTGCCGGGGCTGTTCTCGCGTAAACCTACCAGAGCCCGCTGTTGAACGACCGTCCGTCTGTCTGTCTGACTGACTGACTGAATGATTGACTGGGCGACCGGCCAATCGGCTGACGCACCCTCCTCCTTTCCTAAACCCAACCAACAATTTACAAAAGCTGTCCAGAAAAAGAAAAGCCCTCGTCTGGTTTTTATACCACGTTTTCGGATTTTACCACATTCTCACCCTGTTATGAACTTGTTCACTTTATTTTTTGGATTCTGTATTTTGCCTTACCTAAATTCTGGAACTGCTCTTCCCCAGGTTGAACCTGGTCGTCGTGGTCGGCTCCTCTCTGCGTCTCAAGTCCACCGACGTACGTGACGAGCTAACCGGACAAACTGGTTACGGCAGGAAAGCCCTCCACACGGAGGTAAGCGGTCAGCCGGTAAGCGTGAAAAGGAACGGGGTCATACCGCCCCGTAGCGTTCGCTTAAAAAATTAAATGCAGCCATACGTACCTCCGGCTACATAATTCGCAGCCTCCAGAAACGTCCACGGGACTACGTTTTCAGAATGAGCCTGGGTGCATTTAATCCTAATATCAATATATTATTTAAAAAGCCTCAGAAAAACTGCCAAAAACTCCTATCATGTCTATACAAAGACTCAAAAACAATTGGATGAATTAAAACATCAGGAAGATTAGACGCTTCCTATTAGAACATGCTGTTTTACTGCTTGTCCAAGCTCTTGTTCTGTCTAGGTTGGACTATTGCAATGCTCTCTTGGCTGTCCTCCCAACCAACACAATTACTCCTCAGCTGATTAATAATGGAGTGACAGTGGTCTTTAACGACCTGAAAAGAGTGCATGTCACATCTTTATTTATCAGTCCACACTAGCTGCCAATCGCCACTCGCATCAAATTCAAGGCGCTGTTATTTACCTACAAATGGCTCTGCCCCATTTACTTGAGCCCACTACTCCAAGCTTATGTGCTACCGTACATTTCTTTGTATCATTCTAATAGGGCACAAAATCAGTTAAAAGGACATTCACTTGTTAAACACTTTGCAAACAGTGTCTGGCCATTTTTAATAAACATCTGAAAATGCATTGGTTTCATCAAGTTGTTCGACAATAACACTCCCTATTTATTTGCACCAGACACTTTGTTATGAATGATCCATGTTTTTGGGAAAACACTGTGCAATTCTGAGAGTGCTTTACATAAGTGAGTGGGTTTAACAAACCACCTGTAGAAGACACTTTTTTCTCTTCATAAGCATCAGACACAGGACCTGTGTCTGGAATGAACAAGGACTTGTGGTAAAAAATGCCATCAAACTGACCAGAAATTACCAACAAAACTTGAAAGTAGGAGGAAAAATACCCCAGCAGGTTGACAGCAAGAAACCTGTCACTGTCAGTCACAGAAGTCAATTGAATTTAAACATCGTTGTACACACTTTAAATAACAAAATCAGGATTCGGGCTGCACCATATTGTACATCACTGACATTGCAAACTTTTATTTTCCAGTGATATGACAATTTTACTAGATGACTTATATATAGGGCTGGACGATTTGACAAAAATTTATATCACGATATATTTCTTATTTTCGGTCGATACAGTATAATTCCGATATCAATATGGACAGCATTAAAAAGCCAGAAAAAAACTGCCAAGAATGTACACAATGAATAACTGTACCCACAAATGTCTGCAAACTGAATTTGCAAAGTTCCTTATTCTTTGAGTTCCTTAGGTTTTTTGTTTGTATATGCTGAATATTTAACAATCAAAATACTATCAAAATCTTTTAAAACAATTATGACATCCAAAAAAAACATAGAAAAAGAATATAATTATAATAAAATAATCAAAAGGAGTATAGGCTACATTAATATTTGCAATAGAAAATAGATGTTTAAGTATATTCATAGCTCTGGTTGCTCTTCATCTTGAACGCCCTTTAAGGGTTCTATCTGTCTATTTCTATTTGCGTATAATTACCCAATTAAATAAAAAAAAATTAACATAAAATATTTCTTATATATTTTATATAGTCTATTTATAGACTAATATTTTATATAATTTTATATAACACATTTTCATTATTTAACAGATTTAATACCTCTATTAGTCGCATTCTTTCTATTTCATCAGCTTTGCAATAACCAGATTCCTAATAAATATGTTTGTGAATTTTATTTTGGGATCGAGGATCGAGTTTATAACTAAGTGCGTGTGTTTGCGGGTGTATGCATGCATCAAGTTTATATGTATACGCACAAGTATCATACATGGTTTGAACATTCAGTAGTATAGGTGTATATGCGAGTAATTTGTAGGTGTATATGCACGTGTTATGTATGTGTTGATGAGCGAAGTTTGATTTAAATCCTACACAGCGCCTCATAGCCATCTGTGTTTGCTTCTTGTCCTGCTCTTCTGATACCGCAGGTTTAAATCTGCAGAACACCGAAACTATAAGTTTATCGAAACTTGAAAAGCCAAACCACTTCCACACCACTGCATTAGTCTAACCAACTGCTGAGCGCTGGCAGCGTGTATGTGATGTATGTCATCACGCAAGTGACATCACGTTTTTTCTGATGGCTGAGCATTGATCATCATTCAGTGACAAGTGACAATGTATAAAATTTTGTGTGTATATATATATATATATATATATATATATATATATATATATAGATATATATATATATATATATATATATATATAATAAAATATATATATGCAAATTTATATCGAAATACCGGAAATGGGTTTAAAAATCATATCACCGTTATTGAAAAAAAAATATATTGCGATATATATTGATACCGAATTATTGTCCAGCCCTACTTAAATATTTGGAAAAATAACTATATTTTAGAAAGATTGGGGTGATTTTGTGGGAAAGTGCATCTGCTTAAAATGTAATAGACTGCAAACATGGCAAAATACAATAGAACAAAAATACAAATGTTGATGCTAAAACAATATATTCCAAAGCTTTAATCTGTAACAAGTATTATCAGAGAATTCCACAAAATAAAACGAGCCAAAAATGTGAACTTGAGTACAATGAACACTGACAAGTATGTAAATGGATTTCAAGGGTCATCTGTCAACTGAGCAAAAGCCAATGAGATGAAAAAGGCATCTTTTTTGGGGCAAGAATAAATAAAAGCATGCCCACTCTTTCTACTGTCATCCTTCTCTCCACCACACCCTTCCATTCTCCATAATACCAAAGTATATATGTAAGTCTGGGGGTAATTATCTTATGGCACGGTGTCTCTGTTATTCACCTGAGAACCTGGAGACAGAGAAACAGAGACAGAAAGCAGAGGAGAGAGGAAAACAACAAGAGACGTTGGATAATACAGCTGAAATCATGACAGCAAGGACATGACAGGGGTGGCTTATCAGTCCGCATGATCATAAGGGTTCAGCTTTTAAGTGTTGAAATATTGCCGCACACAAAGCGTGGAGGTAGAGAAAAAAAAAACACAGATAGAAAACCCAGCAAGAATACTACACTGTCAAAAAAATCTGTTAGTTAACACTTTCTGTATTTCGTGATTCACAAGTGCTTTCCATTTATTTATAGTTGTGAATTGCATTATGGGACCTTGATCTCTACTCTGTCGACTTTTGATGTTGAAAATTTAACTCTACAGTTTAACAAAGTGGTTTTTATTGCCCTTTTAGTAGTTTGGAATAATATAATGTATAATCTATAACAGTGTTTCCCAACCCTGTTCCTGAAGGCACACCAACTGTACACATTTTCAACCTCTCCCTAATCAAACACACCTCAATCAACTCATCAGAAGATTAGAAGAGACTCCAAAACCTGAAGTTAATGGGTCAGATAAGGGAGACATTCAAAATATGTACTGTTGGTGTGCCTCCAGGAACAGGGTTGGGAAACACTGATCTATAATATAGAGAGAAATCAGTTTAAATTACAGAAAATATGCTGGCAGTTTATTACAAGGATTTTGTACTGTAATATACAACACTGACCCAGACAATGCCACACTTTAAACTAGGGCTGCATGGTATTGGAAAAAAACTGTCATTGCGATATTTCGTGTTTACTGTATTATATTGCGACATGAACATAATTTTAAGGTTGACATTTAAATAGAATTGCTCAGATGCAAACATGAGAACAAAGATAAAATTTAAATAAGCAACACTTTACGGTTTTTGGCGGAGTCTAACAGTATTGAGATATAAAAATGTAATAGTCAACTGTCTTCTTTTTTTAAATACAAAATGTATATATTTTTCTTTGATGTTATTTCCTTTATATACAATTTCTTCTATTTATAAACGTATGAACCCAATCATTTGAATCTAATCTAATTGTTAAAGAAGAAAATGTTATAATCTCTTTTGTCCAAATGGTTTAAATGAACTTGAAATCTCTTGAGATCCTGCGATGTCACTATTGCAGATTCGCACACTGCAGTATCGATGCTAAAATGATATACTGTGCAGCCCTACTTTAAATTATGAAAAATGTTAATAAAAGTCATTTTTTCAAAGTTGTTGGAAGAAAGATCAGGGTCTCATTAAGCAACTCAAAATCATAAATAAACTACAAAATACGGAAAACTGCTAATTTACGGATATTTCTTAAAGTGTACGGTTACAATCCCTACTTAAATGCAACTCGTGATTCTAAGATAACATAACATAAATAAACAACTTTCAAAGTGCTCCAACTAAATTATTTATTAACATAACATAATCAGCAAAATAATCCAAAATGACAAGAGATGGGGAGCCTAACAACATAATAAATAACATCCAAACAAACCTAGAGCAGGTTAAAAATAATGAACCACCAAATCAACATTAAACATAATCTGTCCCTTTTAAACCTCGACACAAACCCCATTCACACAATCGACTGTAGCCCATCTGCTTTCTTGTTTACATAAACACATTTGTTGTGGCACACCAGCGCGGTTGGTTTAGCTTGCGGGAAAAGGAGACGTTCTCTCCTTCCATGTCTTTCTCTCTACATCGTTTTGGTTTGGCTGTGTCTCAAAGCCACCAGATCCGGCCAGGCTTGCCTGCATGGGTGGATTGTCAAGCACACACTCGGTGTCAGTGTGCAGCAGTCAGATGCAGTGAGCAGGGAGATGTCACCCCTGATCTTTATTTGTCTGGAACTAATCTAAGTCTCATTCTGTGGTCAGTGTGTTGCCAGAGCCGTGTAGAGCTACTCTGCTTTAGTAACCACTTCAGTGGGAGCAGCAACTGTCATGTGACCTTCTGAAGAGTTCATCCAACTCTGAGACTGTATTACATTTATAAAACGAATTATAAATGAATTAATAAGAAAATGCAATCCAACGTGTCGCTGTCCAAACTTTATTGTTTGAGGCACATCCATTGAGGCTGGATTCAAATCGGTGACATCAATTCGAAACCTCAGGCTCTGAATAGTGTATTCTCCCCCAGGTAAAAAGTGTTTATGATGCACTGTAATCTATATAAAACATTTGTTTAGAACTACATTAGACGAGAGTTTTCTTTTTTTACATTCTTTGCACGTTGCATTTATGCTCCCTTATCTATAGTAAAGGCCAATTTATACTTCTGCATCGAGTCTACGTGGTAGTTTTTCGCAGATTTGCATACACTTTGCCGTAGCCTGACATGGACCCTAATGTGCACCTCTCAAAAAATGTAATTCACGTTGCGATGATGTAAAGGACAGGATTTGTGATTGCATAGCTTGGTACCGAAGACAAGTGTGAGTGGGGCAAAGACCTGTGGGAGTGGAGCGAGGCTGGTGGCACGAGTGTTCCAGATGAATACTTTTGTTTTGCGTTTATTTTATGATTAAAGTTGATGGTTCCCTCTCTTTCTTCCCTGAATAAGTGTGAGAGCTACTTTTACTTTAGCATCTCATGCATTTGTGCATAAACCCAAAACATTGACGAAGAAACTTAACACAGTTGAAATTAGAAACCCCTTTGCCTACTAGATCTTCGCCCGGTCGCATACCCCTCGCCATGGCTGACGCTGACCTCTAAAAAAAATTAAATCATTGAAAGCAAATCATTGATGAGTTGCACAAGCTCTGCGATTGGTCGGTTTGGTAGTGCTGATGAGTGTGGGCGGGGGTGAGAGCCGCCCGAATCCGTTGGAATGAGTGTTTACAAGTGTCGAGTCCTATGAAGGAGCTCCAGATGAAACTTTTGTTTTGTGTTTACCTTATGATTAAAGTTGCTGCACGTCCGCCGGTTCCTGCCTCTGAATGAGCGAGTTTTAGCTACTTGTACATTAAGGTAGCGTTCAGAAAAAAAAAAAACGCCCACAAATAAACTCTATACAAGCTGTGCTTCATTTTAGAGGCTGCATCCTCCGAAGGATGCATTCGAAGTGAGCTGCGTCATCGTGGCGTGACGAAGGCTGTCTCATTTTAAAAAAATTTGAAGGCTCCTTCAAATGCAGCCTCAAAATGCGTCCTTCGTTTCCCAGGTAATGAAGGACACAACTGGTGGATCCTTCTCGGTCCAAGATTCATTGCGCGCTGATAATGGCAGGATGTTTTTACAAGAAAACTCTGATTTAATTATATAAATTAAGTTCATTTTGCTTGGATATCTAGACACATGTTAAAAAACAAAAAGAGTATGACATGTCCTACTAAAGAGTGATTTTATAGACAGTTTACATTTTTATGTGTGCATGTATGGATCAAAGGAAATATATTTCCAACTTCTGTATACCTTGTTTTGCCTTCAGATCGCTTAAAATAAATTTTAAAATCACTTTGAACAAAAGTCATTACAAATTTTATCAGCGCTTATTAACAGAAGCTGTTACGGTTGCCTGGTGGGAGAGATCTATTCTCTGTAGGCTGATCTTTGTTCAGCCTGTGTGGACTTCGAAGGACTCACCTTTGAAGTCTGCATCCTTCGGAGGATGCAGCCTTTGAAATGATACACAGCTACAGAGGAACATAAAAACTTCACTGCCAGCTAGTTTTTCGGAAGTGTTATTGCAGAGCAACACAAACAGCACGCAGGAGCATAAATGCAAGGCTATGCGCAAGGCAGGCGCCGTGGGTCACGGTGATCACTTAATGCAGAAGTATAAATTAGACTTTATTGCCACAGCAGTAACAGAAGTGTAAGTAGTATAAATGCTCACAACCGCATTGGCAAGGTATGTGCCGTAGGGTACACAGATCACTCAAAGTTTACCTCAGACCTAAGCCATAATTAATTTACTGCTTGAGAAAATATTGCACAATGATAAAATAATAAACAGCTTTTAAGGCATGCACACAAAATTATTATTGTAAAAGCTATTAAAAATAATCATAATTATTAAATCATTCTAATCATAATTATTTTTTAAATCCTTAAGTTGTGTACAACATTTTATTTAAATATAAACACACCTACAGTAAAACAAAAGTATAATAATAATATGAAATACTACAGTTAAAAAACTAACAAACACAATCTCTTTCCTCCAGCTTATCAAGCCAGTAACACAAATGTAGAGCGGATTAATATTTGACAGCTTTTTATCTGTCAAGAGGGGGTGGAAATGTTTGAAGAGAGAGGTAAGTGTGTGTGTATGTGTGTGGTTATGGCAGAAGAGTGCATGACTCTGAGGCAGAGAATGTTCCTCCACTCCACAGCGATGCCTAACAGCACGCACAGGTCAAACACACACACACACAAACAAACAAAGATGCACACACATATACACATCACTGCTCCTGCACTGTCAGGGTTAATGTGTTTTGTAAATAGGGATTCTGCTCACAATGCCTTCACCTCTACATGAGAGCCACCACTAATGTTGAAAAGAACATCTGTTACTTTAGTCAGCTTACTTATTTATATATTCGAGTGACACATTACACATTCATACGTTTAAAAGTTTGTTGGGAAAAGTTTGCTGTTTTTTAGTCAATCTCATATTTCGATGATTAAAAATACAGAAACATTTAATATGGTAAGATAATATTAAGGTTTAAAATAAATATTTTGCATATTCTGTTATTTATTGAATTTTTGTGATGGCAAGGTTAAGCTAAATCTTCAGGAAGTCATTACTCCCCATCTTCAAGTTAGTGTGTTTATGGTTGTCTATGGCATTGTTTCTCAACCATGTTCCTGAAAGACCACCAACTCTGCACATTTTATTGCACTCTGCACATCCATAAGCAAACACACCTGATTCAGAATCAGAAAGAGCTTTATTGCCAGGTATGTTCACACATACGAGGAATTTGTTTTCGTGACAGAGCTTCTACAGTGCAACAAAATTACAGAGACAGGACAATAAACAGATAATAAATATATTTTTAAAGAAAAAAAAAATAGAAGTAGTGAGTGCAAATAAACAGATTGACAAGTGTATGTAGATGTTTATTACTATATACAACGTTATATGTGCAGCTGTTATGTGCAAATTGGCATGTAAAGTGTTGTTAAATAAGTGTATAGGTGTATAAAAGTGTATGGTGGTGTTGGTTCCACAATTATTTTCATCAAGTGTTCATGAGATGGATTGCCTGAGGGAAGAAACTGTTTCTCTGTAGCGTCGACCAGAGGGTAAAAGTTCAAAGAGGCAGTGTGCTGGGTGTGAGGGGTCCAGAGTGATTTTGGCAGCCCTCCTGCTCGCTCTGGATAAGTACAGTTTTTGGGGAGTAGGAAGGGTTGTACCAGTGATTCGCTCAGCGGTCCGAACTATTCAGATCCTCAGCTCAAATAATTAGGAGAGACTGAAAGACCTGTAATGGGTGTGCCAGACAAAAAAGACATCTAAAACTAGCCGTGCTGATCTATGGTACCTTGCTAGATTTTGTTCCTTTATTCTAATGGTAAATTGAATCCGATGCATGTTTAGTGCAAAATTAGGCATTCAGAATATTATAACTGGAAATAGTCTATATAATATATGCACATATATATGAATATGAATGTACCGAATAGGCATGTGAAAGTACCAAATATCATATGAAGATAATTACTGAAGCTTTTATTATGGTACATGACATTATAACTTAATTAACTTGGAAAAGTTTAAAAGTCCTCTTAAACCTATAACACCTACAGTATTATATTTAATAGATTTCCAAGGACTTAAAATATTCAACATGATCAAAACAGTTTTTTTTTTTTAAATCATATTTTTTCTCTATTTGGACAAATAAGTCCTTTGCAGTTCCTTTTGAATATATTTTTAAAACTAAATGCAGATCAGAATAACGTGCAAAAACACACAAATATAAATAAATAATTAATTTGCTGTTATCTTTCCAGCATATTCTAGTCCAGATTAAAAATATTTTATAGCAAAATAAAGTTTGAAAGAAATACCTAGTCATTAAGTGCACTTTAGTGAACACCAACATCTGAATGACTATTTGAAAATGCAAAAACTGACATGCTTTCCCGTCCAAGATGGGTCACAATCATAAAGTTGCTGTGCAGCCTGCTGTGTTTACATAATTCATTGTACAGAAGTACAAGAGTGGATGATCAACTCTCATCCCCAGAATATCAAGATTTTATTACATCTTGTTCTTTTCATTGATATTTTGCAGGATTTTCCAGCTTTTTAAAACTTTTTATCACCAAAAAAAAAAAAAAAAAAAAGAAAAAAGACCTATGAAGACCTCTTGTTAGGGTTGGTCACAGAGCGTGTAAGCCTCTTTTAATTTCACTGGTTTGATGAAAAACATGTCACTCAGAGCATGTGTATGTGAAAACCTGTGGGTTATAATGGTTGACTGACTGGGACTCTGGAAGTGACAGATGCATCACCATTAGGGATAAGAACTTTCTCCAATTCACTCTGTGCATCAGTAAAAAATAAATGTGACATGTCACAGGTATATATTTTTTATCCCTAAATGATAGAAAGTCATACATACATATTTTAATTAAATATAACAATAATTCTAAGTAAAATATTCATTTTGCTAAGATATTTGTTGTTGACACTGAATGTGTCTTATGTGCAATTTTAAATTGTACATATTTTTTTGGCAGCAGTAACTGTAAAGGGAGAATTATAATGGGCAAATTAAGTGTAAGTTAGTACAGTCCTATGAGTTACTGAATGTTTTAGCTCAGATGAGTTACTGAATGTTTCATATGTGGATAAACAAATTATATATATATTTTTCAGTTTAATCTCTTTTTTATTTAGTGATTTTAACTTTTAGGGATTTTGATGCTTTAATGAACAGTTTTCTCTTATAATATGCTAATGTTCTGCTATTTTTCTTCAGCCGACTACAAAATTTAAAGCTGTCATAAAACCCAATAGTAAAGCTGTATGTTTATAATAGTGGCTTATATGTATGATGGAACTTAGCCTGACAGTTAAAGACATAACAAAGCAATCATACTTTTTCGTATTGCAATTGATGTTTTATAAACAAATTTCGAGAAGAGCATGCGCAGATGTTTTGACAAGGCCAATTCGTTATTGACAATCGTTCTATTCTATCCAATCAGCATAAGACCAAAACCCTTATAACTAGTCAAGCATGTCCCATCTCCATTTTTCCCTCAACTTTCAGCATGCCTCCACCATACCTTTAACCTGATTCCCTCAGTCTGCATGGCAAATATGCATATTCTATTCAGTCAAAAATCTGTAAGTGTGAACTTGTGAATCACATTGTGTTGCTTTGTATCTTTAATCAGACCCCCTAGTTTTTCGCTGAATCAAACGCTAAATCAACAAAAGGGTCACAATTTTTGTGATCCTGCAAATTTCTTAATTTAAATGCAAAATAATCGCAAATAATTGTAAATAATCTCATAAAACATCCAATTCCAAACTATATAATCAAATTACATTTATTTCACTTTGCAATTAATTGTTTACATGACTTACAGACATTGCATACGCAGTGATGTATTTGAGTGTCTCTCGAAAAATGACGTCTCATCTGAACTCTTACAATCCTAACATTACATGGAAGTAGGGGAAAATAGTTTTCAGCCTGTGCAATAAGCAGACGCAGATGAAGCGCGAGTGATTTACATGTAAAGTCAAAGCAAAAATGCAATTTAACATCCTGTGGCGCAAATCGAGTGAATAACACAGCGCAAATTGGGCGTTTTGTGCACTTGATGCACTTCAGATTGCAAAAGGAAGTTGGAGCAAACGAAATGTATCAAATTGTTGGATATGCATCAAGATGTGTATCGTATTGTCCTCGGTTCTGACATCCACACCCGTAATTGCCATAGCAACAGCACAAACAGACATTCACTATAAACTAAATATACTTACTTCATCATTAAACTATGGCACGGAAAAAGAGACTATTTCTGTCCAATGCAGTGTAAGTAATTTGTAAAACTACATTTCTTCTTGTGCTTTCTTCACAAACATTTTTACACAATTAAACTGCAGTAATTGTTAAAGATAAAACTTACTCTTTTACTCCTTGTACTCCATGTACAGATATAGGCAAGCTGCTGATGCAATGTGCATGTAGCTGTTGAGTGGTTACCCCAGTCCAGTATGCGTTTAAAAATAAATGTAAGCCCAGAACATGAACTCCTGACCCCCATGATTAACCACACCCATTGTGACCACTGAACCATGAGCAACCTGACAAAGAGCATCTGGCACAAAACAGAGCAGTGCAGGTCCTGGAGACCCCCTGCACCCCCGTCCCGTTCCCAGATAGCACACACTTCTCAAAACTCCAGTTGTCACAGAAACCATTGTTTTGCCCTCCTTCTTCCTGCCATGCATTCCTTCTCACAATGCGCTGAAAAGCAAATTGGCCTTTGACAAAGCGCTGGAGGACTGTTTGGGAATGAGAGCGGAGGAGATTGGAGTGGATGAAAGACACACAAGGGTACGAAAACACACTCCAATCAAATGAATAAAAAAGGAAAGAGTCGGGGAAAAAAAAAAAAGAGCGAACAACAAGGGGGAGCCGACTTTTGGAGCTGGTCATTTCAGCCGTCTGGAAGCGCTGGTACCTGATATCACTTAGACAGATGTTATCTGGTCCTCCCGCAGATGGGCAGACGCGGGATGAGCGAAGAAAAGACAAACATGCAAAAACATCAGACACACCCAGCAAGAGTTCAAAACTGACTTCAGAAGTACTGACAGAGGCACTCCAGAATTTTGTAAAATGGCACATGTTTGTTCTTTCAACGCCATTAATACACAATGAATGATGTAGCTTCAAAAGCCAAACTGGTGACATCTGACACCCGGAGCACCCTGAGACTCTATGACTTTGTCTCTAATACTTTGTAAGCTATGAGGCTCTTCCAGATGTGATTGTGCTGTGTGTGGCCAAATCTGTCACCCGCTTATTCTTAGTAGTCTTCATACTTTTTTAAAGTAAACCCTAAAGGCCATCATATATTTTAGACTATTTATATTATACATCCCTGGGGTATAAATGATTTTGGGCATGACTGTATATTTTAATAAAAAATATTTAGTTTGTTTTAACTAGAATCACACTCAAAATGTATGAGCACACATTTATATTTCCTAAAATAAATATGTACTGTATATATAATTATTATATTAGTGATATAGAAGTAGCAAGTCAGTCTGGCCACTAGGCATAAACTACAAACCTTAGGATGACAAAACTGGAATGTGAAAATTAGAATGTGAAACAAAGCTACCTAGCAGGCACATGATGTCAGATTGACGTTGTACCCCAACAGTGTGGGGCGTTGCATTTTGCTTGGGAATGAAAATTGGGTTAGAACCCAAAGCCAGACTGACGTTAATGTTCAACGTTGGACAGACGTTGCATTTTGGTTACTTACCAACGTAACCTAAAACAAAATATCATAATGATGCTACAGCTTGAAGTTTTGTGGATGTTACCAATATGACGTCTATCAGATGTTGAATTTCGGTTGCCATACTTGACGACTAAATGTCAGCATTCAACGTCAATATGACGTTGGTTTAAGATGTTGCCTTGACGTTGGATTTTGATTACTTTTCAACACAACCTAATGTTAACAAAATGTCAACGTCATTTTGCATTGTTAATGGACTTCGAAATAATATTGTCCTTAGAAGCTGGCTACCTAAATCTAACCTAATGTTAAAGTCTTATGATGTTGTGTGTCAGTGGGGATATTACAATATTTCGTATTTCTCAAATAATTGTGTAACTGAATAAGTCTGTCTACTATGCTTTTACTAAAACCTCCAAAACACATTTATTTGACATTGTGTATGTTTTTTGCACAATGGATGTAATTGGCAAATGGTCCATAAAGCAGCATCGGCAAATGCTCAGCAAAAATCAAATCTAAAACTAAAATAACCAAGCTGATGTATGAAGAGCCAGGAAACACTACTGTTATGTATTGTATGGGCATAGGGGCACTGTACTTTTTTAAACCTGACCATGTTTGTATGACATTTAATAAGCTCTGATAAGGTCAGTCGTGTCTTAATTAGGTAAAGACTGTGATGATTATGTAAAAGATAGGTGAACTAACATCATATAAACAATAAAAAGAGTTGTGTTGCAACTACATTGGGGCCCTCAAGATCTAATATGCATGTTTATACGTGAATCAAACAACATTATATTGTTGCGCTATTATACAGAACACAAAGCGTTATCAGAACTGTGATGATGCTGTTGTACTGAACATCCATGTGGCTGAATTTCAGAGTTTGAAGCCTTATATAAAAGTAGTCATGTATTAACAGTGTCTGGAAGTCATTTGCTTTCAATAACAGCTGGTGATCTGAGGCTACATGAGCAACAACGACTGCATGTCAAAGTTGAGCAGACTTTAATTTGTGCAAATGGACAGCGACGCAATGTGGCGACCACCAAAACAACCGAAGACAATGGAGTGCATGTAATCCAACAAGCTGACACTGAAGACAGCAGCGATTTAATGGATGCCATGTGTATGTAACTTTAAATTTGTTTCTGCAGTTCTATAAATATTTCTAAATCTCAACATAGGCAAAATATTACGAAATAGGGCAATACTCAAGATTGAAGACAGAGCAAAAGATTGTTTAAAACAATCATGGAGATGTTCCACATCATCTTTTCATGCTGATATTTGAGGACAATATCAACCATATATGAAAAAAGACGAAGAAAGAGCATGATGGATAAAGTAAAAAAAAAAATAGGGGGAAAAGCAGAATTCATTCTCACAGTTCTTCCAGATACGGCAGGTTTCTGAAGACATTAGCAGGCAGCTCAGTGATGTTGTTCATGCTGATGTCCCTATGGAAACAAAAGAACAAATGCTCATGGTTAGTGGTTTAGCAGTTGCATTTCTACTGTTTAATAAAGCACAAACATTTACATTTTCTGTTTAGATGCATTTTCTTTTTCAGATACTGTATATATTCTCTGGTTGGCTGCGTCACCATTTTATAATGGAAAAAAGGGATCACCGATTATTTATACTGTAATTAGACTCACTTTAGGTTTGACCTGACTTACCAACAAATCTGGCCATGTGTGGACAATCATTTAAAACAGATTTCTTGGTAATGTCAAGAGCAGTACTCAATTTATTTTCAAGATTTCATAACAAAATACATAAATAAAAGGCATGTGAAAATATAATGGCATTTCAAACCTTGGCAAAAACGATAAGCTGAGTTCAAGCTTATTATAATAATAAAAGTGTAAATGTGAAACAAGTTGACACTTATGATAAAGAAAAGACAAACTAAAATGACTCATTTGACTTAATTTAAAAATAAAACCCAATAAGCCTACATACTGTACATTATTTCTATTTGATACATTTCTTTGAGCGGTTCCTCCCAGAGCTGATGTTCACGCTTTACAAGTTCAAACAGAGATCTGTATGTCTGTGATGACAGATAAAACCTGAATCCAGATCAGACAGTGAGATCACGCAACAATAATTGAAAAAAGTAACGTGCATTTGATGACATCAGTGCTGCACTATTTACCTGATTTACCTCTCTTGTCATGCAAGTATGACATCAGAGGATTATTTCAAGTCTTTCAATTCAATTTATACTTATTCACCATAAACTAATATTGCTGGCATCAAATAAAATGCAACACCAATCTCAAAACATTCTTTTATATCAATATACTGCATAATAACGGTGACCCTAGGTTTTAAATTTTGGTTCTATATAAAAAATCCTGATTTCTGGTGTACACATTAATTAAGTGGGTTGCGCAATAAGTTTTAAATTATGAAATGATTATTAGCAAAAGGTTACTGAGAACTATTACAAGCTAGGGGTTGGAGAAAAAAAATTAATTAATCAATGCATTGCAATTCTTTCTCTAACAATTCGGAATCAATTCTGAAAGATCCAAATTAGTTTGTGATGGTGCAGGCCTGCACGGCCACGATATTGAAAGAGAAAAATAATAAGCGTTGACAGACACACATAAGCAAGCTGCCAAATTAGCTTCATTTGAACAAACAGATAATTGCAGCTAGCTCTCCGCAACTCTCACATGGTCGCCCACAGAAGCTAAGCAGGGCTGCTCAGTCCTGGATGGGAGACCACATGAGAAAGCTAGGTTGCTGCCGGAAGTGGTGTTAGTGAGACCAGCAGGGGGTGCTCAACATGTGATCTGTGTGGGTCCTAACGCCCCAGTATATTGATGGGGACTCTATACTGCTCAGTGAGCGCCGTCTTTTGGATGAGACGTTAAACCAAGGTACTTTCTGTGGTCGTTAAAAATCCCAGGATGTTCTTCTTCAAAAAAAAAAAAGGGTATAGAGTTTAACCCCAGCATCCAGGCCAAACTTTCCCACTGGCCTCTATCCATCATGGCCTCCTAACCATCTCCTTATCATAATTGTCTTCATCACTGTCGTCATATGCAATGCCATGCTGCATTACGTGGGTACATCACAACAGAAAACTGATGTTTTGCGCAGTTTGCCATCAGTTTGGCAAGTCAGCCACCTTTTGTTAAATAATTTAGAACTGCAATTAAATACCTGCAAGTTTTCCATACTTTTTTGTTTGCATAACACTTAGAATTTTGCTCATTTTACATTTATTAACATTTAAATTTAAAATACCAAATTTTAATTTATTTTAAATATTTAATATTTTAAATATTTAAATATTTAAAGTGTAAATTTTAAAGACCTTATTTAAAATACATGGCTAAGAAATAGCTATTAACTTTCTTTTGGTGGGGCCAGTAAAAATTTTGGCAGGGCAGGTAAAAATCTGAACCACTGGCCCGATCGGGCCAATAGAAAAAAATACTTAGCATTGAATCCTGATGGACACAGACTACAACAAAATCGTATGTCACCATTACGGTGCACTCCATTCCAGATGATTGTCTTTTAAGATGGCTTTCGTACAGAGATTCCAAACATTAAGCATAGAAACTGTAAATCTGTTTAAAATGTAAATGTAAAAAATGGAAAACATGTGGCCTAAAAATCCTTTTAGAATCGAATCATGAAGTCCTTAAAGATTTCAATCCCATTACAAACTCAATCCTGATATAATATTCATCTAAAGAGACAGTGGATAAAAAATGAATAGTCTAGTATACACAAAACTCTAAAGATTAGACTAAATAGAGCTAAATCATCTGAATTTAGTTAGATCTGTAATACGCCATTAATCTTTCTTGATCTCTATACATGCAGCTTTACAGACTCTTTTCCTCCACATAATGAATGTTAAATGGTGAAAAGCTTCAAGAATGTTGTCTGCAATACATTTATTATGAATTTTAAGCTACATAAAAAAGATGTATAAATCAGTATTGAAGTGAACGCATGACAGTGAATTACTCTTTTAATTGAGTAAAATCCTCTAGTTTTCCCTGATTCTTTTTTTTCTTCTCTTATTTTCTATGAAACTATCTGTCTCTCCTTCTCTCCCTAAGGCAATGAGGCTCTGAGCATAAAGACAGAAAGAGAGAAAGATAGACATAGATAGAAATAGAGAGCGCGTGTGAGAGAGAGAGAAGAGGCTGTCAAGGAGACGGAGAGATAGCATGTAGCAGCATGACAAAAATGCAGGCAGTACACAAAGTGTTTTCCTCTCTCTCTTTCTCTTTTTCCATTTGGGCTGAAAGGTGAAGTGTGTGGGCAGCAAGAGAAGCAAATGGCAGATCGACAGTGAGAGGTCAGAACACTGACCTTAAAACACCCTCCGTTAGAGACGCCACAACACAAACTCGCCAAAACGAAATGTGAACCAGCACATGTAAATCATAAGAAGTGTGTTTTCATGTGGCATTCTCCTTGTTATACATCTCGGCCCACTTGTTTATTTATCCTGCCGTATTCCAGCCAGAATTGTGTGTATGTGTGTGTGTGTGTTTGTCTTTGTTCTGGAGGAGATGCACTGAAGCCCGGGCAGGTTTTTTCAGCTGGGGCCGAGAGAGATCTTGATTAGGAATCCATTATGTGTGGCTTCAAAAGCGAGGCCGCACACAGTAGACGTGGAGACGGAGACCAACAAACATGCTACACAAGCTAATAAGACACACCCCCAACCCTGAAAGATGACAAAAAGCAAGGGACGAGAGAATCCACCATCTTGGATTTAATTTGCAAGGGCTGTCTTGAGTCTTGAAAGCAAATACATGAACATGAAGGCCTCTAGCCACACTGTGTATCAGATTACCCCCCATCACAAGCTCCCAAAGAGGCCTCTCGATCCCCCCTCGCAGCTATGACCCTTCCATTGCTAAGCTATCTTTTTTTTTTTTGATCTGAGGTTACCTGCCTTATCCCAATTACCCTTCAGGCTGCTTTCAATGGACCAAGTAGCACCAGAACACTCCCTTTTTCTCCTCTCATTCCTTATCACTTGCTCTTTCTCTCTTTCTCTCTCGGTGGCGTCCCTGGGCCCCTATTTGTGCAGCGGTCCCGGTGGTCCTCTGGATACATTATGTATTACTGACAGTCCTGTTCCTCCTTTACTCACACACATACACTCACACACACACTCCTCCACACCCGCAGCCTTTCGCCCCACTGCAAACTCTCTTAGTTTTTTGGCTGGGGTGCCTGGGAGCAGGATGAGAGAGAGAGAGAGAGAGAGAGAGAGAGAGAGAGAGAGAGAGAGAGAGAGAGAGAGAGAGAAAGAAGAGTATGTGTGTTTGGGTCTGTGAATGTGATCTCTATCCCTGAGTAGCAGGTTTCCTCATTAGGGGCCAGGGGCCGCACTGCTGTGACAAAGACAGGGACGGAGACAGAGGCCTACTGGAGCCTTCACTGAAGGAAACTCTATCCTATGAGACTGATAACGCATGCTCTTAAAGACTGTGCTTTTGACTGAATGACTCCATTTCCACAGCATTTTAAGTTATGCTGAAATAGCACAATTGTTATTTGTGCATTAGGATCTGGACCGAAAAGTGATACGTCTCATTCTTACTGCACCAAAGTCAATCACAAATGTCTCGAACTTCTACACATAGATGTAAAATCATTTTCACTAAGAAACTGCAAATAAATTTCATTTATTTATAAAAAGTATTTCATAAAGTATTTCATATAGTATTTTCTTGTCAAATTTACTTCAATAATATTATAATTAAATCCTTTTTTACCTTACAGTCCAAAGACATGCGCTTAAGGTGAATTGGATTAACTAAGTTGGCCGTAGTGTATGAGTGTGTGTGTGTGCGTGCGTGCGTGTGTGTGTGCCCGTGTGTGTGTGCACGTGTGTGAGAACGAGTATGGATGTTTCCCAATACTGGGTTGCGGCTGGAAGGGCATCTTCTATGTAAAACATATGCCGGAATAGGCGACTCCTGATAAATAAGGGACAAAGCCGAAGGAGAATTAATGAATGAATGTATGTTCAGTGTATTTATTTATACAGACAATAACCTCACAAATAAAATGTGCATAGTTTGTATCAACTCGGTACCAGGTCCGTAACGTCATTTATTTCCGTATTGTTTAAATTTTAAAGGTCCGTACTGGCCTAATACCCCCATAAGTGCTTCCGTTCTCTCATCAGTTGGAATAGGATAACTTTTGAATAGATTATGATAGAGACATTTTTCTTTTTTCCTATGATTACTGAGATGTGCAGGAACCACCACACAGAATCTAAAAGGTACACTTTCAAATTTGAGTTTCCAAAAAAAGCCTCTAACACAGACAACATATACAATTATTTTAATCACTTTCAAAAGTGTTTTATAAAAATTCAAAGGGTTTCCTTTAAAATGATACCAAACCTTTGCATTTACACCTCACCTCTGCGTGTTGTTTTAGGAAGCTTTTAAATTTGGGTAGGCAAAATCCAGGCAGAAACCCCAAAATAGCAATTGACTCGAAGAGATTAAAAACAATATATTGTCTGGATTGGCATGAATTACAGTACAAAAACAGTGTACAACATTATTTCAAATAAACAGTAAGTAAAAGAACTAAAATGTCAAATAAATAAAAGTCACTTTGTTATACTGTAGAAAATAAAAATGTAAACATCAAAATTTGACAAGCAAATAAATATCAAGGTCCCATAACACAATTCAAATGCCTAAATAAATGCACACAATTTCCAGTCATGCAATTTTTCTTTTGGTTGTTGGTGGTGTTCATAACGGTGTACTCAAAACTCCAAAAAATATTCAAAATGTATAATTTTGTTCTTAAAAATGAAGGTCATACATTTAGAAACACATAACAGAATTGTCATTTTTAGGGTTAATATCCCTTTACGAAGCAATTTCTTCCTAAAATGACCAATAATGTATATTTCAATTGAAATACTGCCATCAGGTTGATTCATGTTAATTTAAAAAAATTATAGCCAAAACATTCTAATCTCATTCCAGACGTTAAAAATCTTGTTATAAACACCAATGGAAAAAAGGTAATCTAATGTAGAACCTCTCTCTAATGTAGTACCTGCAGGGTGTTGTGAAGGTAAAATCCGGCAACAAGCTCAAACAGTTGAGGATTTCAGCTCGCAAATGCAGATACAATTTGGCATTGTCATGAAATTACTAACTCTAGGAATACAAATAAGGACCACCCTAAGCGCGACAGATGGAGCGTGACTGAATGGAAAATACATACTACAAACATGGAAGGAAGAAGAAGAAAAACCCTTGTGTTAGGAGAGCTCAGAAACATGTCAAGTCTCAACAGAGCACTGCAGCTTTTCTTGCCTGTCAGTAATAGCAACAAAAATACAGCAGGAAAGAGAAAGAAGCCTAGTTAAACTTGTGCTATAGGACAGATAACATTGATTTATGAATGACAGCCTCATTTTCTATGAGGGTAGCGTCATTCCCTGACTCTAAACCAACAGTTATTCTTTAAGAGCTTAACGTGACACGCTCTCTCTTAATCACTCTGAAAGCAGCACAACAAGCTTGTTTGTCCACAACCTTAACACTCAGGGGCAAATTCGCTAAACTTTTACCACTCGGCATGAAAAACTTGTGCAAATCGCGAACTACACGCATTCCAGCTTCATGGAAACTTTCAAATATTAATTCAAAATATATATATTAAAAAAAAAAGTCACAGTGTTAAAGCAAGGGAATTCAAATTGTGTGGACAGGCACACTTTCTGGATTCTGAAGAGCAGATTCAACTGTGAGGCGAAATGGTGGCTAATGGCCTGTTTCCACTAAGTGGTACGGTACGGTTCGATACGTTGCAGTGAGCTTATGGCCATTTCCACTGTCAAAAGGTACCTAAAAGCGAACCGTACTGTACCACTTTTTGGGTACCAAGCACAACAAATAGGTACCAAAAGGCAGAGCTCGACATGCAGCTGAACGCTTTTGGTTTACAGAGAAACGTCATCAGCACGTACACAACCAGTATAATGAAAACAAAAGAGGCGCCATTTTTAAATACACAGCTGAGATATTACACCATAATAATATATACATATAATAATAAGCCATGGTCAACCTGTGCTTAAATAAACCTTGTCGTCGTCTTGATTAACAGCCATACAGCCAAGAAGAAGAGCAGAATCTACTCTGCCCCGTTGTTGTTTACAAGGCGGTCTAAAGCGTGATCAGTTTCACTTTCTCGAGAGAGCTCACGTGCGCGTCTTTATTTGAAATAATGAACTTCTTGAACTAATGATAATAACGTGCACGAGATTATTGAAGGGCTTCTAACATCTGATCCTTTCAGAAATAGACAAACGCAAGAGTGAAGTGAGAAAAAACAAAAGAGAAACCCAACAAAACAAAGGAGCAAGTGATTTTTCAGCAACCTAAAACATGAACAAACTCTCATGTTTAACTATTATCATCTCCTTTTGGACTATTATGAACTCGGAATGACGAAATTACTTTCTAACAAGAGGTTACATGTGCTGGCGAAGATTAAAGATACAGATGAGATATTTGCTCTGACTGAGCTATATGTTGCTATGTGTTGTTTTTGAACCCAAATAAGGTCTAAATGTATGCCCTGTGTAGTTTTTTCTGTAATTAGTATCATATCGAAGACTGTAAGGGTCTGTATGTGTTCATATATGTTGCATTTATTTATTTATTTTATACAATTACAGACATTACAGTAGGCTATTTCGCATTTCGATCACTGATCTGCATTTATAATCAAATCTTGTTCATAGAAAGTTTAGTAATGAACATTTATACACAAGTATAAAGTATCTATTTTTTGAGAAGTGCTTCTCATATGATATGTGAACGACCCGCACAGCTTTACTTTGACATTTCCTCGAGTGAGAATGACGTCGACTGAAACTTTGTCGTTCACCACACCCACCATTGGTACCCTTTTGGCAGTGGAAACGAAAGCCTAATAAAGGTGACCCGTACTATACCGTACCACCCGTGGAAACGGGCCATAAATGGTTAGCACGGTTGCTGGTTTGAGTCCTGGCTGAACCAAGAGGCCTTTTTGTGTGGAGTTTGCATGATTTGTCAAATGTCAAATGACAAAAATGCAACATGATTTTCAAAAGCTTCTGTTGTCACAATTTTTACAACAATATTTTGAAATGCAGAGAGCATTTTCAAAAAGCTTCTCAAAATGCCAACTCAATATGAATGGAATGTTAAACCAGTTTTCAAACAAAAACCTATTAGCAGACAAGACCTTAGAATCAACCTGCAAGACTTGGAATTGTCTTAGATTAATGGCATTCACCGATTATCAACAGTTTTCAACAAGTTGAAATATGTTTTGACTGTAATGTTTCCTGATTAATGTGACTCAATCTCACTTGATGGGATAGTAACACATTTATTCACCATTTCCTCACCCTAAAGTGGTTTTAAATCTTTAACAAAAGAAGATATTTTGGAAGATTTTTTTAGGAAAG